>NW_006239169.1:884927-929655 GCF_000226075.1 Solanum tuberosum
CCCTACCCCCCCCCCCCCCTTTTCCCTTTTTCTACCACATTTTTCTGTATAATTGGAAAAGAAAAGGTGTTCCGAGAAGACAGACGGTCAAGCTCTGCTGCCCCACAACAAGTTGAGCCAAATAGGAGAAAAAGCAACAAAAGGTCAGAGGAGATAGGGTGCCCTTACTCAGCTTGCTCAATATTTCTCTCATATTATTGGCATAGAAATGTGGTGGAAGCTTTCAAGATGTCAAATTGGAGAATCCAATTCTTTGATCTCCAGATTAAACAAAAGATGAATAACAGATCTTATTTTAACATTATGGTTGTGGTGTTTCAAGGTGATTAACTCCACTTTGAAATTGTGCAGGGAGGTAATAGAACCTCTACAAAGGTGGGGTGTGTAACTGATTCGACCATAGGTCAGGAGTTTTTATGCTTGAATACTTCATTTGGTTCCCCTATTTGGATCAACCTATTCTTCAGCATGGTACCAAATTGAACCCTTCGAAAGGAAAAATTGTGGGGTCTAGCTGCAATATACCTTAGGATGTATATCAAAGTCAAAATCGAAGGCGAGGAGTTGCTCAATCTGAATCAATGTCTTAGATCAATAAGCAAAGTATATCATGTGGCAGGTTTGTATTTTATTTTTATTTTTTGGATATATATTTCGGTTCTTACCTTTCAGAGAAATGACCTTTTTAAATTTGAAGATAGTTTCACTTAAACTTATCATTTTACCCTTAATGAGAAGTTTCTATAGCCACCTAAATATTATGGCATATTTAAGACCACAAGTTTCGAAAGTCTTGTAGCCACACAATTGTTATGCATGTTTAAGACCACAATTTCAAAAGCTTTCCATTCTTTCTTAAACTTCGATATTTATTTTTTTGCTATAAACAAGAAGTTTTTGTTGTTGGATAGAGAAATGGATAGACTTCTGGGAAGGTTAAGCATACATGTAACATACTACCTTTATAAATCTCACGACATTTGGGAGAATCAGTAAAATTAATTTAATTATTAAAAAAGATAATTTACAAATGTTTCTTGCACTATCTTTTTTGTTGATATAATGAAGTTCCATTTGTGCCCTATTCCCAAAATTCTAAAAAATGTCATTTTTCTTGGTATCAAGTACAGCACCTCAGATCCTAACCATCCTATGCAGTCTTATTGTTCTTTCGTGAAAACTGAAATGTAGAGGCAGCGGTTGCTTGTGACAGCTTTCAGGAAGGTATCAGGTAAGTGATACTGGCTAAGTGGCCAAGAAACGCATCCACAATTTTGTCATGACTCGTGCAGCATTAGAAGCTTGCAATCTCAGAGAGTCCCAGGGATTATAAAAGGATGGAGGGGGGAATAGGAATTCTCCTGAATAAAGGGTTCTATGTTGCTCAAGCATTTTGACATGTTTGCTTGAGAAAGCAGATTCAGATACAAATTTACGTCTCAACAAATGAACTTTAACTCGTGAAATTGCTCATGTTATAAAGTAAAGTACAATTCCACCAGCCAAAGGTCAAGATTATGCAAAGCAAAGAACCATAGAGCGAGGTAAAGGGTAAGAAAGCATCAGCCTAAGGTGAAAAGGAGGAAACAGAAGTCTAAGCAGAATAGATGAATTATATATCAAAATCACTGAACCCTTTCAGATCTGAAGCACTGAAACACAAATGCCAGACAATGGAAAAGGCATCAGAAAGAAAATCACCAATAGGAGCCCCATGTTATTCTAATTCAAATCTGGGAAAACACAAACATGCATGTATATGAGTATATCCCAACTATGGTACTTAAAACAATAAGAATGTGGGTATCAGAAGACACATCTTCCTAACAATGACACTAAAACACACCGTCTTCACTAAGAATTGCAAACGTTCAATAAAGAACAAAGAAAAAGACAATGCTGAAGACTTTGAAAAGCAGATAATAAGGAAGGCATATATCCCACTTATAGAGGTCAACAGGGATCATTTGAAGAGATGAATCAATCTGGAAAAAAAATCATCAGCTAGAGTTAAAGAGTCTAAGTTAGTACTTACATCTTTAAGTCCAACGTATCCAGATTCTATTCTCGAGTTCTTTTCAAATGCCTGGAATATGTTCCAACCCCACTCTTGGTATGTCTTGTTTCCAGTCAAACGCCAGAGGTAAAACAGAGATTCGACCGTTTCTGGCCTTAGTATGTTCCACGATGTGCCCACAGTCATATCCTGAAAAGCATTAAAGAGGAAAAACAACCACAAGTTCTTTATCAACATAAGTAAACCGTAATGACAAATATGTACTAATAAACTAAGTGGCAAAATCGACCTGGCCATTATTAAAGACATAGTTTTCTCCTGCCAACTTTGTAGGTGTTGACTGGTAGAAGTTATAGCAAGTCCAAGCAAGCTGCAAGAAGAGGTTAATAGATCCAGTAAAATAGCATTACTCAAGCATTCTGTTACTAACGAGCAATAGTGGAAGTAGCCCACTATGGATACTCTGTGCCTTCTTTCCCGGGCACCCTTTATCTGTGACAGAAAGCTAGAAGGTTGAATTATTAAGTCTGGACATACAGGAGCTATATGAAAATGCTTAGTTTAATGACACCAGGTAAACATTCAAAATGTGCCTCTCCCAACTTAGGATTCATAAAGTCAGCTGGAAAGAATCTGAATACAGAATATGGCATAGGTTAATTTATGCTTCACATTGTAGTGCCACCAAATAAATAAAAGCAAACCAAACTTGGCAGAATAATGTCCAATGCAATCTAAACAACCTCACGCTCAAAGTTGATGCAAAACTATCATGAGATACAGATGGTCAGCTAAGAACTTAAGTCAGACCATTGTGCTTTTTTTTGTTTTTTTGACAAGGAACTTAAGTCGGACCATAGTTTGGAGCTCTACAAGTTCAAAATACCTCTTCTGCCAGTGATAAAAACTTCTGAGACTCATCAGGACCATAACCAGACGAACCTAAAGCTAACATTCCTGGAGCAAAGCATGCAAGTTCATCCATCTGTACAGAATTCAAAAGTATTAATATGATCTAAGAATCACACACATGACCAGAACTCACTGCTTCCCATTTGAACGCTATACATCACCTTGTCTACGAAAGAATATCCAACCTTCTCACTAATATAAGCAAAAGATGATGGAGAAGTCCTCCGTACCAAGCTTAAAAGACCTTTCATTGATGTCTCCCACATTTTTCTGTTTGGAAAATTAAATAGAAGAATTGCATTTAATATGCTCGAGATTGCAAAAAAATGTAAAAGAACATCCTTTACATTTAAAATTTCAGGAAAGATATATGCATTGACATACTTTGACTTGGTCCACATTTCTGATCCTTTTTGTTCTAACTAAATAATTAAAACACAAATCTTTCAAGCAATAACCAATTTCATCTTCCTCCACTTCAGACCAGTAAAGCATATGCAGTGGCGGAGCCACCTTATGCTAATGACACCCCTTCGCCAGAAAATTACATGGTTTAGCTAGGTTAAAATTTTAGTTTAACGTATATATGCTATATGTTGACTCCTCTTCTTTTTTCACGTGTGTTACATTTTTATATTTTGACACCCCTTCCTAAAATTTCTGGCACTGAGCATATGGAGCTAACTTAGCATTTCTCAAAGGAAACACAATTACCCAATACGACGCACTGAAGCCATAAACCCCCAGTTCTTTGGTCTTTAAATTAGCTAAAGCAAAACAGCTTACAACTGCTAATCAAGATAACAGCCATAAGGAAGTCCCCAACTAAATTTAATAGTTTTGACTAATCTAGTTTGACCAGCAAGGAAGTTAAGTAAACAAAACTGTTTGAAACTTAGGATTATATCTGAAATTTTAGAGATATGTTAAAGTAATACTTGGAAGATGTAACTAGAGTACAAAAATGCAACACCAAAAGAGTACTCTATTGTTAATCAAGATTGTAAGTTTTGTACTTTTAGGAAAAAGTGATGGGACTACATAAGCATGCCTTCATTAATGCTCGCTCAGGTTTGAGATTGTGTATATATCAGAATAATATTAAAAATAGCAGTAAAGTTTTTTGATGAAAATAGCAGAACAGATACTTAGCAGTAAATTTAATCACTCTTACTCTGATATATATACATATATCAAATGGTATGATAATAAATAGCTCTAATAATTCAGGTTTGTTTTAATGTATTAAGATTACATCAACTCTTCAGCATGTTGTCATTGTTCCCCCTTAACAGTGTTTTTTTTTTCATGTTCTGTCTAATTCATGTCTTTCTTGATAGGGCATCTTGGTCTATATATGTGAACATTTGAATAACATTTCTATTTGTTAGGCCATGATGCATGACAAAAGACTTGGTTCAGGACCGACAAAGTATCCTAACGGACCTAACCTTAGTTTATACATAATAATATCACTGGAGAAATAAAGAAAATTTAAACTTAAGCTTCTTACCTGTAGCTATCCACGGCAGCTGTTCTGTTTCCTTGTATCCAGACCTTGAGTAAATATTCATAAAAGCTGAAACAACATCTTTTACTATAATGTACAAAACAAACAAAGGAAAACTAAGTGCCAGTGAACAGAGGGATATGGTGACACCAGTCCATTCTCAGTTCACATTATCAGATAAGTCATTTGGAAAAAGATAATGAAAGGCAATTCACCTGTCCCCCATGGCCCCAAACGTTATAGTGGAGTATACAACCACCTCTCCCTCTGGATTAATGTGTATTGGAAGCAACCCATCATCTGGGAAAGTTTTACTAATTTCTAAGATGACATTCTCCGCCTGAAATAGAACGTTATGCCATTTGGTCACTAGCAGAACATTGATTCGAGTCTGTGTAGCTTAATCAATTTCTGTCATGCCCTTTTGATATTGTAGTTTTATTTAGTAGCTATCAAGATGTTACATATTGAAATCTATTGGAGAATACCTTTTGTTGATACTTCGGGTCTCCTGTTCTTTGTGAAAGAGCAATAAATTCAAGCTGCTCAGAGGCAGAATCTGCCAGGATACTATGACCCTGAGAACAGGGAGAACAATAGTTTCAGCAAATGTACACTAGAACTCCAGAAATCATTATATTATATTATATATATATTACATGCCATGAGCCTGAAATATTCAGATTTCAAAACGATAGTCATTGGTATGCAAAGAGGATTCTGTATTGCAAGGAATGGAAGGTGCTTTGAGGACAGATGTAACTCCATGCAGAGGATTAAGGAGAACTGTATTGCAAACTTTGATTTTTGGTGTAAAGAAGGAAATATAGACGATGTAATTCAGTTGGTAGATTTCCTAGGATCCTTGTAATTAGTTTGAGTTTCCTAGGCTCATTGTTAACTTTTTGGAGGTGGCCACTGCATAGCCCTTAATTCTGAGGAATACGAATAACCAATTTTCAAAAAAAGAGGATTCTGTCCAAGTGCTTAAAAGGAAAAAAATTAAGTAAAGAAATGTTTTCTCCCAGTGGATGCACAACACCCTCACCCTGCAGCTCCCCAATATTCCCCAAAGAAAAGAAATAAACAGCACTTAAGAAGAAAAGAGTTGGATTCACACAGGAGAACTTTCAGCAAAAGGACATCGTTAAAACAGCCCCCCCTACCCTGCAAATATCTTCTCTTTTGAGCCGAGGGTCTATCAAAAACTCTCTACCCCCCAAAGGTAGGGGTAAGGTCTGCGTACATCTTACCCTCCCCAGACCCCACTTGTGGGACTACACTGGGTATGTTGTTGTTCACAGCGTTAAGAGATGGCAGGTTGCATAAACAAGTCGAAAATATATGGGACAGTTTCTTAGAGAATTGTAAATTGCTAAGTTGCACAAGACGTGTTTCTACTTGCAAGCTGGAGTCAGTTGGGAGAAAGCACGATGGGATGTGGCAAAGAGAGAGAAAACAAGGGGTGGATCATAAGACTCTTTAAGTATATTTTAAGAAAATTAGAGCATTTCTCAAGGTAATGCATGATTCTTCAATCATGCAGTTCCCCTTTTAAATACACTTCTCCAAAGCTGGAATTTCCTCCATGCCCTTCATGGAAAATGGGTGCAGGGTAAAGCATCAAATGACTTGTCAAATAAAATTTAGAATAACGCCCAGCATGAGATACTTGAGTTATATTCCAGGGAAAATCAACTTGAATTTAGTAAAGTTCGGGTTTACCCCAGTCCACCCATGATTATGTGGATTCCCATGTGACAAGTTGATAATGTTGTAAGGGATGCCAGTGGGTGTATTCCATGCAGGCAACAGTCTGTCAGCAATGTCTTGAGCCTTTTCTAGGAAAAGCTTATCACCAGAGAGGTCATACGCACTAAGAAGTCCACCAACAACTCTATTGTTAAATTACAGAGAATTTAATCAGTAAAGAACATAGAAACAAATCATCAAAGCCGATAGAAGGTGTCAGGAATCTAAGTAAACGCATTACAAAAGCATCTTAAACCTTATGAAGCAACCTTATGGTTGTCTCAAAAACACTGGCATCATAATTCTTGTTGAAATCCAGGGAGTTTGCAACCCACCTGCCATCAGAGCTCCTTGTTAGCCACAAGCAATAAAAACTCTTACTTGAAGCACAAAAATATGGAAATTCACAAATGTCTTCCACTTGGCAGTTGGCACTATTGATTCAT
The DNA here is from genome assembly GCF_000226075.1 of Solanum tuberosum. Classification (NCBI taxonomy): domain Eukaryota; kingdom Viridiplantae; phylum Streptophyta; class Magnoliopsida; order Solanales; family Solanaceae; genus Solanum; species Solanum tuberosum. The sequence goes on from NW_006239169.1 coordinate 891,565, forward strand.
AGATAAAATAAAGTAATACATAAACCCTAAAATCTAAAAGTAAAAGGGATATGAAACTGGCAGTCCAATGATTTTGAGAAGACATCTTGCCACACATAAAATCCATAATCCAAGGAAACACAGAACTCTAAGCAGTGTTGGATAACTTCATAATAAAGGATATTAACTCAAGATGCATTTTAGATTTATCGCATACATCATTACTTAATTCTAGTGATCGCTTTCATATTTAAATAAGATTTTAACAATTCATTCTCTTCTTGAGAACAAAATTGAGATCATGAGTAAGAGGAATTTTAGTAGCTTAGTAGGTTGGCTTTCAGTTCCCCACCTTGTAATCCCCCTACCCCACAATTTTTTTCTTTTAAAAAAAAAAAGAAACAACATGAATAATATTTGTCAAACACAACCATGGTTATTGTGTGCAGAGAAGGATCACCGCCAAATAAGATAAAGTAGAAAATGGGACGTCCACATACACAAAGCTGGTATTCACATAAACAAGGCTTCAATCTAGGATAAGAAAGATAAACTCAAGGCTTTTAGAAGCAAGAAAACAATAAACTCACTCTCTAGCTCTCTGAAACTGCTCATCCAAGCCCATGATATATAGTGTGTCAAGAGAATCAATTAATGTTGCACCAAGACCACCAAAACTGTCAACACCATTCTTTGTTTGTGGCTGGCATTGCAAAAGTTTAGCACGACAATCAAATAGTTGCGGGCACATGTCAAACAGAGGATATGATATATCAAGTACCACAAGCACATAGCAGAAGCAGATCAAAAAGTATCAAGGGAAATTTATCAGCCTCTTAGATTTAAAATTGAATATATACCACCAAAGGATGTGGTGCACTGGATGGGGCTGCTCCTCCCTTAACCAAACGTCTCGGATTCAAGCCTTGGCTTTGGAAAAATCTTTGGTAGGGAATGCTACCCTCGAATGGAGCCCTACCGACACAAATCCGGATTAGTCGGGCTCCAATGCGAATACCGGACACCGGATGGGAAACCAAAAAAAAAAAAGAAATATAAGTAAAAATGGAACTGTCTCCCAAATTTTCACTTCCTTTCTTGTAGTCATAATATAAGATATCACCTAAAAAGGTCAATGAGAATTAATTCCACATAGATCCTCTGTCTCTTCATAAATTTGACCGCCTAAGTCTGCCTATAAGGGTACTTCAGGAAAATTTTGAAAAGCTAACTGGGTGAATTTTTTCATAAATCAAATGATCAGTCAAATAAAGACAAAGAAAACGGAAGTAGAGAGTCGAACAAAATCAAATATGAAGCTAGCAATTCCATCAAGAATAAGATTTGTTCAACATAAAGTTATTATTACTCGGAAGCAGAGCCCTAAATACTCTAATCATAAACAAACTTCCCCAAGATTTTACCTCACAGTGGCCTTTTAAGAAGAACAAGAAATATCTTGTGCAACAAAATACTTATTCCGGTGATTAATTACTTTCTCCGAAAATGATTGGTTAATATTACACAGAGAAGTTAAACACAGAAGATTGAAGTTTCACTTTTGATTGCACCAAATGTTCCCTCAAAGCTTTGACATAAAAAGAACTTACAAGATAAGATCATAGTGTTATCTGCATTACCAGGATGCTCAAAATTCTTGATGAACTTCTCGAGCATCTAACTGTATGAATAATATTCCCACATCAAGAAAACTCCTAGTGTTAATCGTACTTCAACATGAAAGGATTCTTGAGACAAGAAACAATATTAGATTATTTCTTCATGTTTACTCAAAGAGTGGACACAAGGGTAAATGAGTTATTACACAATGAAAAGCAGATCATAGAATTCTCCATTAGATCAATCGCTAAAAGACAAACTTGAAGTAAAGAAAAGACAAAAGATTTCTAGCTAAAGAGGTAGTCACTTTGGAATGACCAAAGTTACACCATTCATGTCAAAGTGAAAGTATTTGGAGAAAAACTGTAAAAGTAGGAGTTAATTAATTGAGACTACACTTTTTACATATTTAAATTTGAGGTAACTCCTTTTTGGACGCATTTTAGAAACCCTCGAATACAAAACCTTTTTTTTTTTTTTTGATAACCGAGAAATCCGTCTGTGACCCGCCCTTTGGACCAATCACAGCCTTCTAAACTCGGTGGATAATGGGCCCGCCCCTCTACCCTTCTCCACTTAAATACCGGGCTTCGCTTTGCATGGTGTGGGGCTTGAACCTGCGACCTAAGCCACAAATCCTCCACCTTCTGCCACTTGAGCTAGACCTTGGGGGCATCGAATACAAAACCTTTTTTTTTTAACCAGTAATCTTGAGACTTGAGTATAAGATATTGTTCATATTTGAAACTTCACTTTTTACATATTTAAATTTTGAGGTAACTCCTTTTTGGACGCATTTTAGAAACCCTTGAAGACAAATAATTTTTTATCAGTAATCTTGATTAAAAGATATTATTTAGTATACATTAAAGAACTAACTTAAATAAGATAGATATCTAGGTAGGTGTAGCTTATTCCTCAACTTGTAGACAAATAAAACCTAAAACATACACCAAAAATGTCTAGATCAAAAGAGCATACACCAAAAACGATGAAACTATATTTCTGGACTTAAACTGTTCTATAATTGGAATAAAGCAAAAAAAAAGGTTGATCCAACATCTTCTGACGAAATATTGAAGGACGAGAAAAATATGAAGACTCGCAGTTTAAATGGTCAGCTTAAAGGTAAAGCATAGATATTGTTCACCATCACACGAAACTTTAAATAGTAGATAAAGAAAATACAAGAACATCAAACACCAGGCAACCATGTAAACGCCCTACAGAGTTACCTCTGCCAAAGATATGACTGTTAAATGACTAAATACAATGGAATAAAGGTAATTTGTGTACAAAGAAAACTTATTAGAAGCAACAACTGACCTGAAGTTCATCGTGGCCCCATGCATATTTTTCATATGAACTCCAGGCATGGCGCATAGCATCTTTCACTTTTTCTCTTCGAAGAGCATCAACAGGATCCTCTGTGTAATGTATTTTCTTCCCCACATCACCACCACTGCGACTAAAATTCATCTTTTCACCTGATACACTTTGATCATTCTTCAAATCCTCCAGCTACAATGCCACAAAGACCATAAATGGAAATAAAGCCAGCAATTAAACCATGATGAAGGAAACAGAACTAAATATTAAACCCTGTGAGTTTTGAAAGCAATAACAACAAACAAAAGAAAATGAGACGACTTTGCCAAAACAAGTGATGTTCATATATGTTCTATTCTCCTAAAAAGACCTACCAAGTCCTAAATATAACATTAGTCGCAGCAGTCTAAACCTGCCAGAACACAGACGGACCTCCCATCTATTCCTTCCACACGCCCTCCACCACATCCACCATCACAATTGCCAAACCTATTGCCCACACTACCACCATCTTCTTCTTTTTCAATGAGGCAATATGATTACACACACCACCTATAACTTCATTGCTTCTGTCCCCAACTACCTCTCTCCCAATGAGTTCCTTCCTGTTGAACCCTAATAAGCATGAGTAGTTTTCATACAAGATAAAAAGAGGTGAACCTAATTGCAAGAATTGATAACTGAATCAGGTTTTCCATTCTAACTAGTAAAACAATGTTTTCATTCAATTGGAAGGAGGAGAAATCGCTGTGTATCACCAAAATTATAAGAAGCTAAAGCATAAAGATTTCCCCACAAGCCAAGATTTATAGAAGAGTTGAAAATTAATCATACCAGTACAGACTTTGAAAAGAAGTGCGGAAACTGCTTACCAGATCTTGCAACCGTATCACTTCTTCATTCAACTTAGAGATCTCTTCCTGCAAAATCACATATTCATTGAAAAATTGCAAGACAAACTGAATTTAAAACTCCAAAATGTCCCAATCATAACTGCTTTAAGAACCACTAGCTTGCTTATGAAGTATATATATCAACAAACTTCTACATCAAAAAAAGATCACAGGACAGAGTAGAAGAAAATTCTATACAAATTGAAGGGCATTAAGAATCAAACATTATTAGAACTTTGCTACTACTAGCTAGAAAACCAAACTTTCACAGGCTGCCGACACCAATAAACAGAAAGCATTAGAGTATTACCTTTTACTTAGTTTCTTTTGAAAACTAATCGATGTTCACATGCAAGACGGAAGAACTCAATTACATTTCTTTTTATCAACAAGAAATTCCCCAAGAGCCATTGACGCACAGTACGAAACTAGGAGGGATAGCCCCTCTATTCTTATCCACTGAAATACCATGATTTTATCGGTGATATGGTTCAAATCCGTGACATGCACCTAACCCACACATCACACGTTGCAATTTTACCCCTAAACCAAAGTTCTGGGTTGATATCAATTAACATTTTTTCGAAGGAGCAAAGGGGGAGAAAGAGAAAGTAATCCCACATGCAGGCTCTCACTTAGAAACTTAAACCAATCACCAGACAACCAGTCAATATCTGCTTTCCTAAGGATTTTAACAGACCACAAATTCCAACATGATGAAAAAAGAACGCCACACTTCTTATCCTGGAAATCCGACAACTGAACCTCCCCCACTTCATTAAATGAAGCAGCAAATACTAAACTATCTAACCTTACTTGGATAAAGTTTTAAACCATGGATGAGATCGTACCAGCATTGATGAACTAGATCCCATCAGAATTATTAAGTTAAAAGTGCTTTTGGATGAGTCTAGTACTAGGATAGCAACCTTTGGGAGTCCTCTTGTTGCATCTCTATTTTCAACATGGGTCTGGTTTAGTAGAATTCCAATTTCTGGCCGTACAGACTTGCGCAAATTTGGAATTAAGGTATAGCTGTTTATTGCTAAACGATCTAACCTTATCAAGGGAGCCATTTCCACCTTAACCCGACTTATGTTTCAATTATCAAAAAGAACCTCAAAAGTATAGTCCTGCAGCTACTAGAAGATCTCTAAAATGAATGCCTAGATATCTTAAAAGTTTAAAATAATCAAAAATCAAATCTCACTGAGAATTCTTTAATCCCCATGCTTAGTGTTGGGATTAACTATTAACTATTTGATTGAAGAAGGAGCTTGCTAAAGTAATTCGTAAGGTCTACTTCAACTCATTACAGATAATAATTCCAGTAAGAAGTTGAACTACCTTGAATCTTCCAATATAGAGACTATCAAATTAATGAGGAATGGCACAATACAGATAGTCAGATACAACATACACTAAGGTACCTCAGATTTGGGGTGGGTGGGCACTCAAATACTCAATTCTATCCGCCTGGAACACGTAAATTCTCCAATGAAACATAGACATTCTTATTGTGGTAATAAAGCAAGACTTGCTCAAAATTAAAATGGAAACTATCAACAAGAGAATCAATTAACAAGTCAAGAAATGATACATTAATTCTACTACTAAGAAAATCAAAGAAAAAAATGTGGACGGCGACAGTAAAATAACAATGAGGCAAATCTTAGTAGCTCGGTTAAATGGTTACCTGAACTTATTCCCCACCTTATAATCCCCTCTCCATTTCCCCTTCCCCGCCTCCAATAAAAAAAAAAGTGGCAATAAAGTACGGTAACAGAAAAACGCGCACCTGGTGATCTCGGGCTAAAGTTTGTCGATCCCAAAAGAAGAAAGTACCGAATACGAAAACGATGAAAAGCAAAGCAAGACGCTTGGGGCGCTTCAAATAGTAAGATGGATTGATGTACTTCCACTTATTCGCTGACGATCTACTCCTCCCCATTTTCTGCTTATCAGAGAAATTGAAAATTGATCACAATCGAGATTGGTGAAACAGAGAAATGAGAGAGAAATCCATTGGGAATGAAGGGATAATGAAAATAAAATGGCAAGTAGTTAAAACGAGAAATAACGAAGACCAATAGCCGTTAGGGAATAGGGCGTAGGAACTAGTGTACGAATTCCTCTTCCTTTTTTTTTCTTTAGTTGGTGCCAAATTGACATGTAGACAGACATTTTATTTATTTTCATGTCCGTGTGTCCGAATCAGTTTTTGCACACCATTAACTGATTTTGGGAACTCCCTCCAGCAATAGATGGAACATGTGCATGAGAAAGTGAATTTAAAATGTCTAACTACATGAAATAAATCAAAATGTTCTCAATTAATAATTTCGTCCAAAAATATTTCTATCATTACTTATAAGAGTCAAAAATAATTTTTCTTATAAATAAATTTATTATTGTTTTCCTTTTTGGACACATTATTTTCCTATAAAATCAATCAATTAATAGATACTCCCTAGAATACAACTAAAATTAACTAAAAATCAATCAATTTATAGATACTCTCTAGAAAAACAACTTAAATTAACTAAATTTCACAGAAAAACCACGTAAGCAAGCCGAAACACCGCTTTCGCCTAAAATTACCTCAAACACATGTCTCTTCTTTTTATCATAATTTTCAAGCAGCTTTTAAAAACAAACTTCACTTTAACATGATTTTGTATTTGTAAAATTGTGCATAAAAATAGAGTATGAGAAAAGAAAAAATTGATCCAATCTGTTTACAATCACTTAAATCTTAAAATGTTTACAATCACTCGAAACCTTAAATAATAGAGAAAGAAAATAGAAGAACACCAATCAACAAGTAAGGCATCTAAGAGCCCTACTAAGATGCCTCCACCAAAGATATGACTGTTAATTAACTAACTACAATGGGACAAAGGTAATGTTTTTACAAAGAGAACTTAAGCAACAACCCAGCCTGAAGTTCATCGTGGCTCCGTGCATATTTTTCATACAAATTCCAGGCATGACGCATAGCATCTTCCAATTTTTCTCCTTGCTGAGCATCAACGGTATCATCTACAATATCCATTTTCTTCACCACTTGCAACTACATCTTTTCACCTGATACACTATCGACCATTCCTCAACTCTTCCAGCTACAATGCCAACAAGACCATAAACGGAAAAAAAAAAACCAGCAATTAAATCATGATAAAGAAAATGGGAACAATAGAAAATGAGACTACTTCCCCAAAACAAGTAATGTTCATTATATTCCCTTTTCCGGAAAAAACCTAAAAAAATAACATTGATCGCAGCAGCCTAAACCTGCCAGAACACAGACGGACCGCCCATCTACTCCTTCCACCATCACTGTTGCCAAACCTATTGCCACACCACCACTATCTTCTTTTTATTTATATCTGAAGCAATATAATCACCCACAAAAATTCTATCTTCATTTTTTCTGTCCCCAAAGGCCCAACTACCTCATCCCCAATGAGTTCCTTCCTGTTGGACCCTAACACGCACAAGTACTTGTCATACAAGATTTTTAAACAAAGGATTGAACCTAACTGCAAGAAATTCAAAATCAATCATGATCAAGCTCAAGATTGGTGAGTGATACAAATGGGGAAGAACTCCATTTGGAAAATGGAATGAAGGGATAATGAAATTAAATAAGTAGTTGAGATCAAAATCAACTGTTTAAGCAATTGGATATTTTCAAAGAATGCTTTACTCCTCGGGGAGTACTCTAAAACCCTGCACTTTTTTTTCCCACCAAAGATATTGAGAGTGCACAAAAAGATCAATGACTAAAGTAGTCTATGAAAACCAAAGTGGCACTCTATCCTCCCTAGACCCCACTTGTGGGATTACACATGAATTATTGTTGTTGTAATCTAACAAGTGCTTATCAAGCCCAGACTTTTTGAACCAGAAATAGCTTCAATCAGCAAGTTCAGAATCTCGAGATCAAAAACCTCAAGAAAAATTATGTAGGACTAAGAAGTGTAAGTGTTCAAAAGATATATCTGGCAATAGCTACACATACAAGCGCTTTCATGAGCTTCCAGAGCATGCAAGGTCTTGATTTCTACATATTTGCGTGAGAAAGGTGAAGAAAACAGCATAAATAGGAAGATCACAGTAGAGAAACAGGACAAAGGGAGGACGCAATGCAATCTTCTTGTTTTTCAGCTCAGGAAAAACAGCAAATAACTAGGCAGAGCAAAACTATAGGAGATTAAGCAGGTGCTTTCGCAACTTTGGACCACCCTTGGTTTCTTTAATAATGAAATAAGATGTTAGCAGGCCCAAATTATAACATACACATATTGATATACATAATACACATGCATTTCATTCTCTCTTCTTTTGTTTTTGGATAGAAGGCAATTTACATAAACATATGTACTTGTGACTATTTATTATCTGTTATATTATATTGATGCTAACATAGCTTGACAACTGAAGATGATAAAAGCAGAGCAGAATCTAATTTCTATAATAATAAACAGATTGTACAAGAATAAAAGAAGTAACTTACATTGCATCTAAGAGGAAGAAGAACTTGACCAGCTCTCAAGTAGCCAGGGGTAAAAGCTTACATCGGTGCTGTCTTGTAAAACAAATGAAACAGTCAAGTTTTACACACAGATCCCCCAAATCATTTGGCAATCAAAGAACTCCCGATATGGCTGAGCATTCGGTTCTTCGGTTTTCAGTTCTTCACAGGTGCATACCAAATACCGAGCTGAAATTACCTCGGTTTGGTTCCATCTTTTGTAATTCGGTTCGGTTCTTTGGTATGGGCCTAATATCATATGCACCAAGGCAGCAGCTGTTTTTCTATCACATGGCTTGCAATTTTGCATGATCGACGCAAACATGTATCAGCAGCCTACACAGCAGGCCAGCAACTAAGAGTCTAAGAGGCTAAGCAAATAATTCAGCAGCAAAGGCCAAAGGCCTTATGCCTATACACTGCACCAACACAAAATTATATGATATCTTAGTTCATTTTCATTTACACCAGCAGCTAAGCTAATACAAGTATTAGCAATGAGTACAGCAGCAGCTAAGCTAAGGTAACACAAGTAATTCAAGCAGCTAAGGCCTAAGCTATGGAAAATAGCCTCTTTTTCAACTAAGTTAATTCCAGGCAGTAGCAACACAAACTTGTGAAAAGTAGGTAGAAGCAAACACCAGCAGCTAATGTTTCTCTCAGTTCAAATATCAAACAAAAATCGAGACCAGGCCGAAGAACTAAATTATTATGTTCAGTCCAGTTTTTCAGTATTTCAATATTTATGCCCACCCCTGAATAAAGATATCAAGAGCCTCAAAATTTACAAAACAAAAAAATCAATTTCAGCTGAATAAGCTGATTTTCCAATAATTTAACACCAAATGAGCAAAGGGAATCTGATCAAGAACCACTATAATAGCTGAGCTAAGTTCGATTACTCAGTGACACGAGTGTCCTCTGCATCATCAGTAACATCATCATTATTGGCTTCCTTGTGTGTGTACTCGGTGTCAATACTGCAATCACCATCAGTGTCAATACTGCAATCACCATCAGAGTCAATACTGCAATCATCATCAGAGTCCAGGCTTTCTTCTCCCAAATCTTCTCTAACCGTCTCTCGGGCGGCTGAATGATCTCCTCCATTCTCAACGTAGTCAGCTATTTCATCCTCGCCTCCCTGTTTTCCATAATTAATCAATCTTCTATCCACAATGACTTTCCTTGGACTCAGCAAAACCAATTCAGCCAGCCTTCTCCTAGCTAAATATAACTCATTAGGCTCAATCAACTCTCCCTTCCTATAAGCCTCCCTGAGAAACACCGTATGCAATTTCCCTTGATTTCCCCTCGTCGAAATATAAAATATCCCCTGATGCTGAAGAAGAAAGTCTTTCAGCTTCTTTGGCAAATCCATAGCCAACCTAAAATGCGCAATTCTCTCCAAAGTAATCTTCTTTTCAGCTGTCAACGACAACAATTCATGAATAGTCGCAACTGCTCTCTTTTCCATTCTCTTCTGTGCCTCGAGTGACCTTAAATCATAACCAGAGATATCCTCATACGGCAACCAATAAGGCAACCTTTGCCACTTCCAAACAGCAATCTTATAATACTTCCCAATCTTGAAACCTGGGGGGAAATTCACTCTAAACGAAAACCGCACATTCTCTTCTTCGCCACCCTTTTCTCTATACTCTCTCTCCCTAACATTCTCCACAGCACAAACAGTTAATCGCGGGTCTCTTTCAACAACCTCAATATACTTATTCCTAGTCTCTTTAGCATCAAACAATCTAAAATACTTGGGATACTTCAAAACCACAGAAAACTCAAAATCATCAGGTAAACCAAAATCTTTCCTTGCAATCCTAACATGTTCTAACCTTAATCTCCCCGTATTCGAAAGCAACAGAAGTTTTCGTAAACGGGTTACAGCTTGAGGCAATTGAGCTAAAAGGGCTAGATTTTCTTGCTCAATTTGAAGCAGTGATTTACGAGTAAGCCTGCAATATAATATTCTCTGAACTGGGTGTTCGAATACATCGAAAACATGAGGGAATTTGAGAATAAACTTCCCTGCTTCATATTGTTTGAACCCAAAACGGCGAGCAAGCATATCAAGGCGAGAAATGGCGATCATTGAATTTGGTTGAGTAAGAAGCAGTTCTTGGAATTTCATTACTTTACGGATTTTCTTCTCCACTTCCATGTAATCATCGTAGCCGTGGTCGCGAATACGCTGCTGGTTTCTGGGTATGGAAGTTGACTGTGACATTTGCTTTGGGGATAGTAAGAAAACTGTAGGAATCCATGTGAGGGACTTGAAGGATGTGGATTTTGACTGTAATAATTTTGAGGAAATCGAAAGGAAAATGTGCATTTTGATTATTATGTGAGTTCTTGAATTTGGGGTTTAGGGTTTTAGGAGGAAGATGAATCACACAGCAGTTAAGCTACTTATGAGTAATTAATTTTACGTTTTGAGGATGTTATAGTCATTTCAGATAAGATTTGTGCATTATTTTCCTTGTGTCGTATGCTAAAAAACTTGTACTTAAGGTTTTAATGACAATAACATTAATGATCTTTTACTAAAATGACAAACGTATCCTACCTTTTGTATATGGTTCACAAGGATACGTCTGTAATTTTATCGAAACGAAGCAGTTCTATTAGGGATAGTGTAGAATTATCTTTTTCCACATTTGGTTGGAGGTTTAGATAGTCTTTAAATTATTTATCTCATCATTTATATTATAGTGACGACATAAGTTATTACATTATATGATGGGATAACTTATTCTGAAATAATTAAATCTGAATTAACTTGTTCCCAACTAAACGACATCATACTGTATTAACCAAATTGGCCTTTTACTAACTCCTTTGCTTGGTGGGCCCTATCTAAAATCTCACTTCACACCGCTTGTCAAACCCTACTTTTAAGTTTGATTAGATTGACTTAAAAGTTAGTTAAACCTACTTTTAGGTTATTTTAACTTTTAAGGAGTATTTGACAAAGTTAAAAATAAATTTAAAATAACTTAAAAGAAGTTTAAAATCAAAAATAGGGCTCCTCTACTTTTTTATTTTTTGACTTGTCATTTAAAATTTGACTTTTTTTAATTTTTTTACTTAAAAATTATTTTTTTCAGTCTCTCCAAACGAGCTATTGCCTCTTAATTAGTAACTTGCTCATTTAATCTCTTGCACCCACCGACTAAATATGGTTGTTTGTTCTTTAATTAAAGGTTCAAGTTTAAATTTTTTTGTATGAAAAAGTTTTTCGGTAGAAAACGATTTTTTAAATGGAGCCTTGTACGGTATAAATACAAATATAATCAAATTCTAATATAAATATTGCGCATTAAATAGAAAATAAAAAAAATGATCATTCAATACCTAAATTTACATTCATTTTTATTTAAACTGTTTCATTCGTTTCATATATACTAGTGATACACAGGTTTTCAAATAGAAAAAATTATAAGAAATGACAAATATTGATAGTATATAACGCTTCATAGCTATGGTTTCATATATTTATGATTCGTGGTTACAGCTTCTTTTTTTTTATTCAGTTCCTAATTATATAAACTCAAAGTTTGTATAATTCGGTTCCTGATTGTGTAAATCTAGATTATATGTTTACCTTAATTATTTGTATACGATTTGTTGATACATTTGATTTGTATAAATATAAAAAAAAACCATAATGAATTACTTTGTTTGTATATTGACAAGCGAAATATACAAATGAAGTTCTGAAAAATTGTTATGGCAAGCAAAATATACAAACGGAGTTTTGAAAATTTTCTATGGCAAGTAAAATATACAAACAGAGTTCTGAAAAAAATTCTGATTGCAAGTGAAATATACAAACGGAGTTCTGAAATTCCTAAATGTATGTATACAAAATTTATATATAAATACCTTGTTTGTATATATACAAAAGGTAATATCCATAGCAAATTAAAATATAGCTATAGAGCATAATTAAATTAAATTTATTTGCTATTTATGAAAATTTCAAATACTATAAAAAAAAATTAAATACCATAATAAAACTAATATCAATATTATTTTATCTATTAGCTCCTCCAAAACAACCAATTTGAGTTTATCTAGTAAAAATTTTTAAAATTTGCAGGATCCTTCCAATTTCACTTATTTAATATTGTGTTGTTACACTCCTTAAAGTAGTTTTTTTCTATTTTAATTTGTTTGGTATATTTTGACTTGACAAGAAGATTAAAAAAATTAAAAAAAGATTTTAAAATTTGTTACTTTAAATTAAAGAAGTCAAATGTAAAAATAAAATACTTATTGATATATGGTCTTAATTTAAAAATATATCGGAATATATCAAAATGTTATCAATTTTGTAGTTTTAAATATATATGCGAAAAAATAAAATTTAAATTATAAAATTACTAAAAAGGCTAAAAAGACAGTAAAACAATTAAATTGAATAATTATAGGAGTAATTAATAACAAAAACAACTTAGTAATCAAATGAAAAATCATTTCTTAATTTTTTAAATTAAACAGTAAAAATAAATGGACAGAGTATTTAGGAATTGTGTGTATCTAAGTGACGTAACACGTCGAGGTTGTGAACAAATATTGTTCGATATTTGAACATGCCATCCTCGTGCACCACAACATGATATTGGTGGTCTCCGTTAAGCCACTTACCAAATGCTTCTTAAATATGCGACACGTGGCGCCAGCAATGATCATAGCTCGTATAGAAGATTCATTTCTTCTTCTTTATTTCAAATATGATTACGATATGGGAATCGAACCGTCACTAGTAAAAGTGGAATTTAGATACTCAATCAACTAAATTAATAAGATTTCTCTAAAGATACATTTCAATTGCATTGTACATTTTAATTTATTTGTTCGGTTTTAATATAATATTTAAAAACAAAAAAAAATTAATTCTCATAATCTTAAATTAAATATATGTCAAATATAATTTAATTTTGCAATGAAAAAACTAAAATATCAATTAAATTTGGATCGTGCATCGCATAATTTATTCAAATTTAGTGCTCCTACTAGAATTATTTTATATTCAAGACAAGAACTGAACCCAAAACATTTAATTCCTCTGTCCTTATTTATGTGACTTATTTTTCTTTTTAGTCAGTTTAAAAAAAAAATGACGCATTTCTATATTAAGTAACAATTTAATCGTAAAATGTTCATTTCACCCTTAATGAAATGATTTATAGCCATACAAATTTCTATTATTCATTTTAGACCATAAGATTTTAAAAACTTTTTTTAAAAAAAACTTTGTGTCGAGTCAAACTGCTTCACATAAAATGAGACAAAAAAAATAGTACTCCCTCCGTTTCACAAAAAATGACCTCCTTTCCTTTTTAGTCAGTTTAAAAAAGAATGACCTCTTTCCTTTTTTGGTAATATTTTACTTTTTACTTTCCACGTGGCATATTTAAGACCACAAGATTAAGGGCAATTTTGTACATTTGACATAACTTTAATTTAGGACCACAAGATTCAAAAGTCTTCTTTATTTACTTAAATTTCGTGCCAAATCAAACCAGATTATTCTTTGTGAAACAGAGGGAGTAATAATTAAGGATGAAACCGTTCCATTGTAAAGTAAAACACCTCATCATACAAATACTATGACCTATGCACTCCATTTCTTTCCTTAACTATATGTTTCCGTGGTCCTACTCCCATGCAGTAATTGTGTGGTCCGCTTCGATTTTCTCGATTCGAGCGCCTATTCGACTTTAGTAGTTTCGCCACGTCACTATCGACAACACAAGCTTTAAACGTCAAGAACTGTTCTGAGCTGGCATTCATTGACAAATATACCCTCACTAAAAATAAGTAGGCTTTGGTTAAATATTCTTTTATTTTATTTATTTGAAATATATGAAGTTATATTTAGGTAATAAGTTATACTTTTTACAAAAAAAAAAAAAAGAGAAGAAAACTTTATTTGAAAGGTATGAAGATAAATTTGAAGAATATGTTTAGATTTTGTTCAAATTCAGGTTTCAGAAATTAATTATATTAATTTTTTTTTAAAAATTCTAAAAAAAGTGAGTAATTCTAATAGTCAAATCTTGACTTAATGTGAAATTTAAGAAAGTATAAAAAAAAATCAAATTTTATGGTCTTAAATCAATACGACTATACTACTAGATCTTTGACCAACTTTTTAGGAGAAAATAAAATATTTTTATGGACAAGAAGAAATTGTTTTCCAAAAGCTAAAAAATGTTTTTCCCTAAAAATACATATTCTTACTCACAATTTTTTTTTCAAACACTAATTGATACTTTAAAATATTTTAAAATTTATTAATTAAACATAAATTAATTATCACAAATATTAAAATCTTAATCTTTGAAAAGAAAAAAGAAATTAAGATCTAATACAGACATCAAACACCAATAAAAAAAAGTGAAGTTATAGGGGCTTAGTGGTACTTGGAGAAAGTAAAGCAGAAGAGATGATGTGTTAAAATGAGCAACTCTGATGATGACATCGTGCAAGTTTGGACGTGTCAAATTTGTTGGCGTTGATGCATGCCTTGTAACGAATAAAATACTCAGATATTTTTTTGGGGCAATTGATTTATTTATGGCGTTGGCGTGGGAGTTTAATGCTGATTGGTGAGTGTCGTATCGAGGTCGATGCTCCCTCATTGTCTTGTGTGGCTACGAGAGAAAGCAACATGACACATGACAAGTGCAAGTAATAGTGGAGTATTATTGTCTTCTTTAACTAACAAAACAAAAAGGATGGGAAAAAACAACATGCCCTATGTATAGGACTATAGGTATTGAGTACCTACAACAAACTATTTTGTAAATTTGATGCATTGTACTTTTGTCCATTTAAAAAAATAATATATAAACATGACTTTTATCTTGACTTTAACAGATAATTATGTCCTCCAACTTTGAAAGTGCACAAGTAGACACTTAAACTTGTATAATATTGAACAAGTAGACAATGTGTCCTACATGACATAATATACGTATGAGTTATGACGCCATGTATGACACAAAATTACCATGTAGGTTGTCATGTAGGATGAATGTGTCTATTTGCTCAATTTTATATTATAAGTTTATGTGTCTACTTGTGCACATCCAAAGTTAAAGGTCATAGTTATCAGCTCACTCCAAGTTAAAGGTCATGTTTATGTATTATGTCTTTCTTTTAGTCTATTTTAAAAAGATTGATTTTTTTCTCTGTAGACAATAATTTAATTTCAGCTTTTCACGAGATATATTTCAAGTCATGAGATTGAATGACATTTTAATATATTTGACATAACAAAATTTAAGATCATAAGATTAAAAATCTTCTTTATTTTTTAAAATTTTGTGTCAACTCAAACTAGACCATTTTATTTGAAATTGAGGAATTAATAAGTACGTATGTAGGTCCTCAAAAACTTACTAAATATTACTCTCTCTGTCCCATTTTATGTGAGGTAGTTTGATTCGGCACGGAATTTAAGAAAGAAAAAAAGACTTTTAAAACTTGTGGTCCAAAATGAATGATAGAAATTTGTATAGCTGTAAATCATTTCATTAAGGGTAAAATAAATATTTTATTGTTAAATTGTTACTTAATATAGAAATGTGTCATTTTTTTTGGGATCAACTAAAAATGAAAGTAAGTCACATAAATTAAATTAAAAATTAAGACAGAGGAAGTAAAAATTATAGACAGATTCTCCAAAAATAAAGCACTTTAATTATGATAAGATAAAAATGAAATTTCCTTTTGGTTCTGTTGTGTACTCGCAAATCGCAATAGGAACTAATGCTCCGGAGAGCAAATACCGTTTTAAAGAGAACAGTTTCATATTAGTTGATCATTTTTTTATTTTGTGTTGTGTTTAAAAAATAATAAATAAGAAGATAATTTTATTAATTCACTCTTTAGAAAAAAATAATTTCTTTTAAAAAAATATAAACACTTTAAAAAAAAATAATTACGAAGATAATATAAAAAAGATTTAATTAATACTTTCTTAATTTTGTAAGGTAGACAACTAATAAGAGACAATAATTTTTAATATATTGACCAGTTGGGAACGGAGGAAGTGGTGCATGAAATAAAATGGAGAGTGTGATACTAATTTGAGTAAGAGAAACTTGAATGATAATTGTAATTAAAAAAATGTAATTTTGATTGGAATAATTTAGAATAAAATACTCTCTTTATTTTAATTTATCCGTTTTATTTAACTTAGACACAAAAAAATCAAATCTTATAGTCTTAATTTTAAAATATGTTAAATATATCAAAATACTTTTTGATCTGATTTCAAACAAAAAAAGATTTTTTAAACAAATTTAAATTAGAAAAATAACAAATAACATGTTATGACACATTAAATTATATTTTTTTTAATCAATATAATAAACGTGAGAATAGCTTAGTTTTGTGGACAAGGCAGGGGCGGCTCGACAGTGTTAAAAAAAAGACATGTGCCTTAGGCCCCGAAATTTAAGGGGCCTCATTTTTAATAATAATAGGTTATAAGTTATTATTTTTTTAACAAATATTGAATACTATTTGTAGAAAAAGTAAATTTTCATGAAAAATGAAGGAATTATTAGAAGAAATTTGACATATTTGGAGTACTACATCTCATGAAAAATAATTTAAAATAATAATGGTTATATTATCAATTGAAAACTAGAACAAATCAATTATATAAAAGTTATTAACAATTTAAGTTTAAGGCCCCGTTTGATTTTTGTTTTAGGCCACTAATATGCTTGAGCCGCTCCTGGGACAAGGATGGGTGATAAAGTGGCATGGTCTGAATTTGAATATTAAATATTGTTTCATTCCATTGACTCCACATGAAAAAACCACCGCTCATCTTCCACCATTCAATTTGTATCGTATATTATAATATATACTACGTATAACAATACCATCGCTCCTGCCGTAGCATTAAACCGTTTGGACTAAACAAATATAAAAATTATTTATTAATTATTAAATTAATAAGTGGAACTAAAAATTATAAATTTAGCTCACAAAATTTATTTAATTCTTTCGAATTTGTATTTAAATTTATAGCTCCACATATGAGGTAGTACGTTATTTGAATTTTGAAGAATGATAGTCTCTTGTAATCATAAATGACTTAAAAGGATAAAACCATTAAATAATCTTTTTCTTAGAACCCAAGAGTCAAAACTTTTAAAAAATTATTTTTGTTAGTTCATATATTTATGTAACTCTAGTTGTAATTTTCTAATAATTATAAGAAGACTTTTCTATAACAATAACGTTATATTAGTGAAATTTCACTAAATGGAGTTTGAGAGAGGGCATAGTATCATAGATCTTATCATTACCTCGAGGAGATAGAGACATTGATTCTAAAAGATTGTCGGCTCAAGTGCATGAAACTCAAGGAAAAGGGGAAGAGGGTGTTTCGAATGACCTTTGACTCAAGTGTATCAAAACCAAGTAAAAGAAGAAGAAAACAATGAAAAAAGTATACCAGTTAAAAGAAAAATTGTCCCGTATACAAGAAAGAAAGAAGCAATAATAGCAACAAAATTTTTTTTGATAAAGAATTAAAATTAACTATAATTTGAGATATTGCAATAAAAACTAATAATATGGAAGGAAGATTTAATGCATTCCTACGCTAATACAAAAGTTTTTTTTTTTTTTGCTATACCCGATTAGTTCTATTCATGTACATATTCTTTTTACTTAAGACGATTTTATATACTATTATATATTTTATTTTTCGAAATTTAGTTGTCTATAAAATAAATATCAAATCAATTAATTCTTAAAAGAATAGTTTTATTGATTTTTATCTAAAGAAGTTAAAAAATATGGTAGTTGAATTTTTTTGAGCCCACACTCCTCGTGTGGCATGTACATTGATAAAGAATTTGGCTTCCCTTCATCTATGTTCTCTCCATTTTATCAATGCTCTTATTTGGATGAAAGACATGTATTATAATTTTAAATTGATTAATAAAATTTAAGATAAATCTTAATAATAATTAAAATAATAAATATTTTATATAATTAGTTTCAAAATATAAGACAATCTTGCAATTCTAACTACTAAATTTATTCTTTTTTGTCTTTATAATATGTATTTTAAATTGTTTTTTATTATATTAATATTTATTTTGTGAAATATTCAAATATTTGATTGGTACATCATTTACAAAACATACCCGACTTAGAAAAAAGTTACATTAAATTCTATTAACATATACTTATTTAGAGTAGAGGATCCAAATTTATTAGTTCTTTAAAACATTGCAATTTTTTTATTTCAAAACATCCAAATTAAACTAAAAAAATTGGAATGAAAGAAGTAGCAAAAAAAAATAATTTAAAAATAATAATCAAAAGCAAGTACAAATATGCTTTTTACTAAAAGACAAGTAAGAAAAGTTTCCAATATTTCTAGAAAAGATATCATATACAACTAAAATTGTGGGATTAAAAATTATAATTAAAAACAAATAAATAATATTTTTTTAATTATCTTAATATCTTTAATTTATTAAATCTAACTTATTAATTTAAGTTTATGACATGTGTCTCTCATCCAAACAAGAAGTTAGAAAAAAATGGAGAAAAAATAAATGAAAAGAAGCCAAATCCATGAATTAATAGTAAGTTTACAATACTTAACACTCTTTGCTATATCACCCTTCCTCATTCTTTCTTAAGATCACGAGAGTCAAAAACCTAAAAGAAATATAACTTTTATTATATAATTATTTGTTTTTACGTATTTATAGTTTAAGTTAATAAAATATTAGTGCCATTTATTGCAATATATTATCTTAATTCTTGTCTTCGAAAATCTTATTGATATATAATAAACTTTAAAAAGTTTAATTCAATATTCTAAAATATCACATAAAAAATCTCCTCTAATAAAAACTTATAAATTTAAAAAGATATTTTTGTTTTTGTATTCATAAAATAACAGTTTTCAATTTTATTAAAAAAATTAAAATTAATTATAATTTGAGATATTGTAATAAAATCTACATAACATGAAAAGAATATTTAATGCATTCTCTAAAATAAAAATACATATATCTTTTAATATATTTAAATAACTTGAAAATGCTATAATAATTCTATATAATATACAATTATTTATTATCATAAACAAAAGGCTTATTCTATTTTAGATTTTAGTTTAAATGAGTGAGCAAATTAATTAAGCTTTTATGTCTAATTAATTAGTTTATATATCTATTCCGTTAATTTTTTTTCTTTTTGTTATGGTACATTCATTCTCTTTTTTCATGATTTTATCTAATATATTAAACTCAAATTTTGATTATTTTTTTTATTGAATGAATTAATTTTAGAAAAATAGTTATAATGGTTAGTATCTAAATCTAAATGAAATTAAAAGAGTGAATTTCGCACTTTTGTATATAGAGTGGTTAACTTTTGAGTCCACACTCCACAATATGGTAAATGCATTTATGGTTAATACGAAGTCCACAACCACAACACTTGGCTTTCCTTCAATCTCTCTTTTCTTTCCTTTACTCAATAATATTACTGGACGGTGCTCACTTTTTCTTTTAAACCACACATATAAATTCATCAATAATACACTTCACAAACCATTCTAAAGTCTAAATTCTCATTACGTAGCACTCTTTGTTATCTCACCTTCCTCATTCCTTCTCCTCCTATATCTTTTCTCTCCCCCATTTCCACTATCATAAGTCAAGCTCCAAAATTTAGAAATTACACTACATTTTTTTTGTATACAAAAATGGAAGTTATGTCCTCTAAACTCTGTGAGCTTTGCAATGATCAAGCTGCTCTGTTTTGTCCATCTGATTCAGCTTTTCTCTGTTTTCACTGTGATGCTAAAGTTCATCAAGCTAATTTCCTTGTTGCTCGCCACCTTCGTCTTACTCTTTGCTCTCACTGTAACTCCCTTACGAAAAATCGTTTTTCCCCTTGTTCACCGCGGCGTCCCGCTCTTTGTCCTTCATGTTCTCGGAATTCGTCTGCTGATTCCGATCTCCGTTCTCTTTCATCGTCTTCGTCGTCGACTTGTGTTTCCAGCACGCAGTCCAGTGCTGTTACTCAAAAGATTAACATAAGCTTTTCCAATCGAAAGCAATTTCCGGAATACTCTACAAACGATTCTATTGGTGAAGTCAATTCTGGTAGCTCTAATTTAGTGCGATCCAGAAGTGCGAAATTGCGAGATCCGAGGGCGGCGACTTGTGTGTTCATGCATTGGTGCACTAAGCTCGGAATGAACGGTGAGGAACGTGTGGTGCAAACGGCTTGTAGTGTGTTGGCTATTTGTTTCGGTCGGTTTAGGGGTCTGCCTCTGCGGGTAGCCTTGGCGGCGTGTTTTTGGCTCGGTTTGAAAAATATTGAAGAAAAATCAAAGTCCACGTGGCAATCTTTGAAGAAATTGGAGGAGATCTCGGGAGTGCCGGCGAAGATAATATTAGCCACAGAATTAAAGCTTCGAAAAATAGTGAAAACGAACAACCGACGACGTCAAGGAATGGAAGAAAGCTGGGCTGAATCCTCGACCTGATTTTTTGTTTTTGGAGAATATTCTCCCCTCTTTCATTTTCTATTTTCTATTTTTCTATATTCTAAATTTGTGAAAATCATTAGAAAAATTTGAACATGACGTCTGTTTTACAATAGTAGTATTTTCTTTTGTTTTTCGTTTTTCAGCATTTTATCACGCTTTTGAACCAATAAAGTCCGTGTCGGACCACCGGAAAAATGAAAAAAAAAATCGAGGAAGAAACCTTTACAAGACAAATTAGAAGTTAGACCCACACTAATAAAAACTTGGTCAAAATCAAAAAAAAAGTCGAGGTTAGACCCACACTATTAAAAACTTGGTCAAAATCAAATTAAAAAATCGAGGCACTACATCAATTTGAGAAAACGAATAACTAGTAGAAATTGACACTTCAATGATTTTCGACCTGATTTTAGTTTAGTATAGAAACAAGAATTCCCCTTGATTAGAATTATTCACCTTCTCTAACTTTTTTTGTACTAAAATTATGAACATTTTTTGAATTACAAAATTTCATATCTAAAATTCTCATGAAATTGAATTAGTGAGTATTGCATCGCCATATATGAGCCAAACTGAAGTTACATGATGTTTTCTTCAGAATAATCTTCCCAAATTTGATACCTTTTGTAACTTAAATAGCTACATTGTTAAGTATGTCTATTTCCTTTGTGAGTTTCAACTTTTCTTATTTATCATGCTCTAGAAGAAAATACTAATTAAATTAAGAAAAAAGAAAACCAACTTCAAATCCTAATTACAAATCTAGGATCGAATCAATCGAACTTTTAATTATATTCTTAATTATGTTGCACATATAAGAGAGTAGAATATAAATTTACTTATTTGAATATAAAAGTTATTTTCCTATTTAACTTCTATCCAAGCAAGCTAAGGATTATCTGAGCTATTAGAACATAAATAGTATCAAGAAAGACAATTTAATCTATATTTTTAGAACGAACAAAATAAAGATATTCAAAGTTTTGATGAAGTATTTCATTCATAAACCTCAATATTTGAACAAGCATATTTGGTTATCCTTGTGCATTAAAGTTGAAACTTAATATTGATGGAAGTGTAAAGACGCAAATTGAAAATGCTACTTTTGTTTGATGGGCTCTTTTAGGCATGACATGTGATAGTGGATATTGGAGTATTCATGTAGCATTTGCCTACAATTAGTACATTGGCTTTTTTAGGAATGACATGCGATAGTGGATTTTGAAGCACTCGCGTAAGTTGTTGCCTAAAATTAATACAAAATTATGAAGCATCAAATAAAGCCTCAAGTTAACAAAAGAAAGAAGTTACATTACATTACATTACGGAGAGTTAGAAGCTGAGATTGTTTGCTTATTTTTTTTTTTTTTTGGGTAAATATGAGATATTATATTAACTTCATGCTGACAAGGCTATATTGTTTTGGGCAGAGGCGGAGCTCGATGAGTGTTTGTGGGTTAGAACGAACCTAGTAGCTTATTCGTAGACCTTATGTTTATATTAGAAAATTAAATTAAAATATATGTACCCTAACAAAATTGATTGACGGTTCTGTGATAAGGAAGGGATCGTGCAAATACTTTTCATGCTAGAGTTGTGAGTTTGAACCCTCTCTTTTTATAAAGGAAATTAAGAACCCCAAACTCTTAATTCCGGCTCCACCTATGGTTTCACCCAACACATAGTTAAGTGCCATTGAATGGCCTAAATTGTCAGTATTACATGCCTTAATTCTTCTAATAAAAATAGTTCCGAGAGTGCTTATGGTTGTGATCTCTATTTCCTTCATGAAGTACCTTCATTCTGAAATATCATTGTTAAATAGGAGGATATAAAATTTCAGTGATCAACTAAGTCATTGCCATACATATTTGGAGAGTGAAAGTTAAATGTGCAAATTTGTCGTGTAAATGGGCTAATAAATTAAAGAGGAAAATTTATAAATATCTAAGAGATGAAACTTAATAATTCTCATTAGTTATAGTTTATTTATCGAGCAACTTACATAAATGACTATATTTATAGGGTTATTGAAGTTCAATAGCTATAAGTATGTTATTTACTAAAAATGACTACATTTTATATGAATATCTAGCTGTATTTGTGTATCTTTTGTATTTTAATTTAATTATACACTGATACAACTAGAATTATAGTGCATTAAATAAGGTAATTTATGGTACTATAATTGAATCTCTTTAATTATTTTCTGAAATTCTCAACTTCCCATTATTACATTAACAACTAATGATTACATAGTCAATGTGTATACTCTTGAATTCCAATTAGTTTTTAAAAATTGGATTCATCATACACAAATTTTCATTGTCGCTATTGCTTTTGGTCAAACGTAAAGGTATTTCACGTAAATTTCTTAATTAAATTGATTTATTATAATTGTGAATGAATCTTGTTTGTTTCAATTTCAAATATGCGAACTTCATGACAAGAATAACTATATCCCTAAGATTGTTCAATACAATTGTGTTGATATATCAATACAATTGGACAATCTAAAAAAAATGACAATGAACTACACTACAATATGATTATCCAAATGTATATGTATTTCACTCTATAAAAAATAGATGTGATGTATACGTATACATTTAAATCTATGTAATGTATTTATGTATCCAAATGCACTTGTATTTCCAATTGGACAATCCATTAAAAAAATAAAAAAGTATTCAAATGTATATGTATTCCACTGTGTTCAACATTCAAATACAATTATATGTGTATAATCAAGAGAAGAAAATGTATTCATGTATTTGATTACCTAGTCAATGCATATTCTCTTGAATTCCAATTAGTTTTTATTAAATTTGATACATCGTACATAAATTTTCATTGTCGCTATTGTACTTGTTCAAGCATAAAAGTATTTCACATAAATTTCTTTAGTTAAATTTATTTATTGTAATTGTGAATGAATCTTGTTTGTTTCAATTTCAAATACGCGAACTCTCTGATAAGCATAATTGTATCCCTAAGAGTGCTCAATACAATTGTGTTAATATATCAATACAATTGGATAATCTAGAAAAAATGACAATGAACTATACTACAATATGATTATCCAAATGTATATGTATTTCACTATATAAAAAAGTAGATGTGATGTATACGTAAACATTCAAATCTATGTAATGTATCTATGTATCCAAATGCACTTGTATTTCTAATTGGACAATTCATAAAAAAAAATAAACAAGTATATATTCAAATGTATATGTATTCAACAGTCAAATACAATTATATGTGTAATCAAGAGAAGGAAATGTATTCATGTATTACCTCATATATATCAAAGTGAATTTTAACATAATTAAATTGTATATTTGAATGCTAGTGAAAATAACTTCTTCAAACAAAACCCTATGAAAATCGACTAAGCATATAAATGTATACAAATATAAACTTCATATAAACGAGAAAAAATACAATTAAAAAATACCCAATAAAAATGAATCACAAAAATCGTTCCTGCAATCATGCAGAGGATCTTGAATTAGAAGAAAATTGAGGGAAAAAATAATAAAAAGTGACATTGATGCATATATATTGAAAGAGAAAAATATTGAATAAGGCAAGCATGGGGAACATAGCACCATAAAACGTGCATATGGCATTTATTAGGTGTGTAGTGATATCTTTCCTATTTAATAATAATTTAAATACATAAAAAAAATTTAAAAGCTGACAATTCATGTTTAATTAAGTTTGCTAATTAAAATATAAGTATATCCATATAGCTTTAAAAAAATAAACTGTAGCTATATACATTAAATATAAATCGATGTTTGCTTCTATAGCTATAATTTCATTTGCTATGCTAATTGTCATTTGTTATATTTCACTGTTTTTTTTTAATAGATTATACAAATTGAGTTTATACAAGAAACATATTATATACAATTATTTGTATTGTATACAAACTAATAATATAGATACTGGAAAATGGTCAGATATGCTCCAGTACTGTTAAAATAGTATAAATATACCTTTCGTTATATTTTCGGTGCATATATACCTCTTCTATTATACTTTAGGTACAAATATACTCCTCTCATTATATTTTTGCATAAATTTGCTCTTAATTTTAAAGAAGGAACACATGGCGAACTCAGAATCAAATGACTCATCCCTAATTTTAAATATTCTCCCACAACCAGAACACTTGTACAAATTCTTCATCAAATTAATAGTAGTAATAGTAAAATTATGATTACCAATACGTGTGAGCATAAGAAGACGGCAAGACACCAATGTCTCAAAAGTATGACGGAGGATATTTACTTACCATTTACGATAGTTCGAAGATATATTTATCTTTTTTCCCTACTAATTGTGTACAACTGTTGTTCCATGATTCTACGAGGTTGATTTAATCTTCTGATTCAGTTCATGATGCAAGGTAATGAAGTATTAATATTTCAAATCGAAATAGAGATGGTGGGGGTTATGATATTTTCAAATCAAAAGGATAGTAAGAAATTCAAAGCTTCAAATGTCATTACTAGTTGTTTTTTCTCTCGAAAGAATTAAACTCCAAGTTGTGAAAGAATAATTTAATTTTGAGCTTGTCGTCACGTGTTTCTTCGTTAAAATTAAGAGTAAATTTATTTCAAAATATAATGGAAAGGGTATATTTAAACCGAAAGTATAACGGAGGGGTATATATGAATCGAAAATTAACGAGGAGTATATTTAAACTATTTCTAATAGTAGAAGGATATATTTTTTATTGTTTTGCCGATATAGATAAATAGGTAATTGTATAGAAGTGTTGAAATTATACAATTGATTCGTATAAAGTATTGTGCGTGATAATATACCGGAAAAAAATATACAACCAAAAATAAAAAAATTATATATAATCAAACATCAGAAATGAAAGTTTGTATATACACAAATACGTATAGATATGAACTGTGTAATAACAAAATTATTAATACAATAACATATACAGAAATATATACAAATAGAGTCTATACAATACCTGAGATTCTCCATAGCAAATCTCATTAAATTGTATTGTGTCCGTGATTCATAATTATATGAAACTATAGTTATATTAAATGATACATTAGTAATATTTGTCGGTGTAATTTTTCCTTATTTAAACCCCCTCCTTTTTCAGAGACCCCGTCAACATTTCAATCCAACAATCCATCTAGCAGGGGAGCAGTATTTGTTATTCCAAAATTAGTTTTACACTGTATGTTGCTATTGTTCATGATGATGAAATTAGCTAATTATAGTATCATGACTTAAAACAATTATATTTACAACTTGTTTGGAGGGTTGATACACATAGTTAATAGTTCCATAATGTATTGTACTTCATTGTTTTGATGAACCAATGTTTAGATAAATTACGCTGACACACATAAACGACGTGCAAAATAAATTTACTATATCATAAAGACAAATAGAATAAGAGGAATAGTTAATATAGATAAAGGCCGTATAAAGGATAAAATATGGTTGCCAAACAATAAGCAAAGTCAAAACTTTTAAACATTGCAATTATTTTAGATCTATAAATAGAATTGCTTGAATTTCATTGTGGTAAATTAAGTTTTTTTACAATAATATTTAAGGTAATATATTGCGAACACATGACTAATATCTTATTAATTTGAATTAATTATTACCATATATTATTATTATGTGAAGTTAAATAATATATATTTTTTAAGAATACTACATTATAACAATCATGGGTAAAGGAAAACGTCATATTAAAAATTGATTTAGACAACTATTTTTTATGAAACGCTTTTGTATTAACAAATGAATGTGTGAAATGTTATGTCTACCCAATGAATTGATTTTTTCATTAAAAGAAAAATATAGACCTGAATAATTTGTTGCACGTGAAAATTGAAGTTCAAAATGTGAAGAAAAATATGAAGAAGAAGGGTCAAGCTAGGTTTAACTCCATTGTTTCAAGCTTGCTAGCTAGCTTTGTAATCAAGGTATGATGACTTATGCATTTATGGACACCTTTCATCCATGAATCCCCATGTTTCCCCCAATTGTGAAGATGAATCCCAATTCCTATATTGTGGATATTGTTATATGTTGATCCAATTGAGTGGATAATTCTCTTTTATTGATATAGTCCATTACTCGTTATATTCTCTTCTCTTCCAATCGAAAGCAATTTCCAAAATACTCTACAAATGATTCTACGATGAAATCAATTTTACTATATTTATAATCTAATGCGATCCTAAAGTATGAAATTGCGAGATCTAAGGGCGGCACAACTTGTGTGCTCCTGCATTGGTGCACGAAGTTGAATGAATGGTGAGGAATGTGCAGACGGTTTGTAGTATCTTTTTCTATTTATTTCAATCGGTTTAGTGGTTTGGCTCTGCGAGTAGGCCTAGCAACATGTTTTTGGTTTGATTTGAAAAATAAGAAAGAAAAATCAAAGTCCACTTGGCAAATCTTTGGAGAAATTGGAGGAGATCATGCATCTCCCGGCAAAGATAATATTAGCACATAATTAAAGATTCGAAAAACAGTGAAAACCAGCAATCACAATATCAAGGAATGGAAGAAGGCGGGGCTGAATCTTCGCCCTAATTTTTTTTAGGTGTTTGGAGAATATTCTTTTGTCTCTTTCATTTTCTATTTTCTATTTTCTGAAATTTTCTACAATATTTTCTTTTATTTTTTGTTTTTCAGCATTTTATCACGCTTTTTAACAAGTAAAGTCAAGAGGGTCGGACCATTGGGAAATGAAAAAGATCGACGGAGAAACACAAATTAGAAGTTTGATCCACACTAATAAAAACTTGGTCAAAATCAAATTTAAAAAATTAAGGGACTATATCAATCAGACAAAATGAATAACAAATAGAAGTTGATAAACTTTAATGATTTTCGACCTGATTTTAATTCTGCATAGAAATAAAAATATCCCTTGAATTATTCACCTCCTCTAACTTTCATACTTAAAACTTTGAAATTTCTTGAATTACAATATTTCATATCTAAAATTCCCATGGAATTGAATCAGCGAGTGTATTTCATTCGGCATATATGTGTCAACTTAAGGTACATGACATTTTCTTCAAGAATAATCCTCCCAAATTTGATACCTTTTGTAACTTACATAGCTACATTGTTAAGTATGTCTGTTACGTTATGATCTTCAATTTTTCTTGTTTATCAAGAAATACTAATTAATTTATTTTTTTTAAAAATAACTTTCAATCCTAATTAATTTTTAGGTTTGAATTAACTAAACTTTTAATTATATTTTAATTATGAAGTACATATAAAAAGAGAAAAATTTAAATTCTATTAATTGAACATAAAAGTTATCACCTATTGAACTTCTATGCAAGCAACTAGCAAGCTAACGATTATTCTCTTTTGTCGGTCTTGTACTGAGCCCTCATGATAGGAGTGGTGTCAAGACAGTTTAATCTATATTTGTAGAATTTGAGATCTTTATTGGACCATCACTATCATATATACTAGTTATATCTATACTTTCAAATAATTACATATATTACTATTAGTTAAAAGTTTTATATCATATATTGAGAAAGATACTATACATATCTCTAAAAAATATAGCCTAAATTAGTTATTTACACAATTAAACCATTTCCAATTCACACTTGAATGTCAATCAACTTACTCTCTCATCAACCTCCCACACCACATCCTCCACCATCATTTTCTCTATTCCTTCCTTCTCACTATCACGATTTTCACCATTATTAACACACAAATTTTAGGTTTATATCTATTTAACCATTATTTAAAATCATGTTTTTGTGATAGATTTCTATTATTTTTGTCTTTTAATTTTCAAAAGTTAAAAACTTTATTGATTTTGGATTTTCTTAATTTATTTTCCTGACTAGTAATTATCTGAAAAGATTTACCAGCATTGCCTCATCCTTCCCTCCTACTACAACAACATTGATGGCAAGTCATAACCATGGAGCTTGCCAGGGGTGTATCTAGAGGGGGTGCCGTGGGTTCACGTGAATCCATGCTCCCCTCTCTAGATCATATATAGTAGTGTTAAATTTTTTATAAAATATTTAAATATAGATGTGTGAACCCACATTTAAGTATCATATAATAATACGATGATGATTGGGTGCACCCCTCTAAGTGAGGATAGAAATTTAAATCTTATATCTATCTTGCCTTTTACTAACACCTCTCTAAGTGGTTATTGGTTACACTTTTGGCGTTTTAACTAATTATTCTTTTGTTTTTTTTCCTTTAATCTTTCAAAATTTTCAAGTGTGTTACATTGAAAATTCCTAAAATAATTAGCACTGTAAATTTTTTATATAATTAAATCAAATGTGTAGATTAAAATTTAAAACTAGTAGCATTATATGTTTTGGACCTATAATTTTTAAAATTTAATGGTTCATATTAAAACCTAAAAGTCAAACCGATCAAATTTATATTTAAGATACATTTTTTTGTAATTGTGCACCCATCTTGCGGAAATCTTGGATACGCCTCTGGAGCTTGCTCACAAGTCACAACAACAAATCGAAAGGTGAAATAAATGTCGTTGTGGTTAGATGCCGGACCAGTTAGGAACATAACCAACAAATTTAAATAAGCGGAGATTTATGCATGTATGTGACATATTATTGATGTATCTACACATTATTGAGATAAAATTATATGTATCTAATTTTTTTATTGATGTATTTGAGTAAGTGTATATGTATATGACAAAATATCCGCATGTATTTGACACATTATTGATGTATCTGACACATTATTGCATTAAGATTATATGTATCTAATTTTTATTAGTGTATATTCATTAAGTGTATATGGATCTGATAAAATATACTCATGTATCTGAATAACAGTTCATGAATTAGAGTTAAGAAGTTTAAACTTTACTGAATCACAAAAAAAAAAAAAGGGAATTTTTTTTTAATTTTTTTTTCTCTTAGGGGTTGTGATATGTCATATCTTCTTAAGTTGTTCAAGCACAATTTTCTCCTTAATTAATGACTTTCAGTTATATCTCATAATTAGACACACTAATTGATATGCATATGACTTACATATATTTGAAGGTAAGGAACATAATATTCCAAACTAGCATGAATCTAAATAATTAACTCATAAAGTAGTGAGATTTGTGTATGTTCCCTTGTTATTATTTTAAAGAAAAATTACATGATTAATCAAACATATACTAGTTAATTAGTCATCATAGCTATAGTTTTAGTTAATTACCAATCGCGACCAACATTCAGTGATAATTACGTGGGCGGGGTTTCGAGTTTGTATAATATAATTTGTATAAATTTTGTATAACTGTTTAAAGTTCAGATGTTTGTGTTTGTATAAATTTGTTATTTCGAGTTTATACAAAAATAACTCAATTATACAAACGTACCCGCGAATTATACAAACTCACCCGCGAATTATACAGATGAGAGAGCTTAAACTATAACTATAGCCCAAAAATATGTAAATTATAGCTATGAAGCATAATTAAGTTTATTATAGTGACTAATTGCGAAAATTCCAATAAATAAGGTTTAGTACTGGGCCGTGTAAATGTGGGCCGGATCAAACATGATGCTTTATCGTTAGCTTCATTTAAACGCCCTCCTTTTTCCTACAACCTTTTTCACTACTTTTGACTACCTTCTTTCTCTCTTTTAATTTCAAGCTCACATTGCCCCAATCTCATAGTAATTCTTAAACATGGCGTCGTCGCACACTCTCTCTTCCTCCATGGAAGCAGCCATCTCAAGCTCCAATCGTGTCTCCATATTTTCAGAAACCTCTCCAGTATTTCAATCCATCAAACCATCTAACAGGCGCAGTATTTGTTATCCCAAAATTAGTTTTAGCCCGCCTTCTACTAGCTCTTTTGGCGGCGGCTGCTCTCCCCGTCTAGTGGTTAGCCGTGCTGAACTCTCGGGTGAAAGCGGCTGCGAAGAAGAGGATATAAATGGGTTGAAGAATGATAATGCGTTTGGCTTAGTTCCTGAATCAACTTTTTCGTTGTCCCAGGTAAAACCTCTTCCCCTGATAATCATAGAAACTCGAAATCTCAGACCAATTTATGAAATTCATGAAATTAGCTAGTTCCACTTGTGGGATTACACTGGTATGTTGCTGTAGTTGTTGATGATTGTCAATATCTAGCTTCTAGGAATACTTCAACTTGATATTCCCAAAGTATCTTTAGGCATGACTTAAAAGACATTATATTTGCAGCTTGTTTGGATAGTCGATACACATAGTTTCATAATGTACGGTACTTTATTGTTTTGATGAATACAATGTTTGGATAGATTACATGCCACACATAAACAAGGTGAAAAATAAACTTTAGTTAATACAAATAAAAGGTTGGGTAATGGATAAAATATGGTTGCCAATGATAAGCAAAGTCAATACTTTTAAACATTACAAATATTTTAGATCTTTAAATAGAACTGCTTAAATCTTCCTATTAGTAAATTAAGCCATATTCAAGGTAATATATTGCGAACACATGACTAACATCTTATTAATTTGAATTAATTCTTATCATATAGTACTATATATGTGAAGTTAAATACTTAATCTTTTATTTTTATTTTTTAAGAATACTACATTATATAATAATACTACATTACAACAATCATGGCTAATGGAAAAACATCTTACTAAAATTTGGCTTTAGGCAACTAATTTTAATGAAACGCTTTTGTAGTTACAAATGACTGTTGTGTGGTGAAATGTTCTCTCTACCTAATGAATTGGTTTTTTGATAAAAAAAAGTAGACCTGAATAGTTTGTCACGCATATAAAAATTAAGTTCAATAATGTTGAAGAATCTTTTTTTTTTGTTTGACATGATGAATTATACTTCTCTTTTCTTGATATAGTCCATTACTCGTAATGCTAATTGGCTACTTCAGCTTTGTTGTGATGGACTCTCTCATATTATGAAGGATAATTTAGATAAACAAGAAATAAACAGAAATGATTTGAATCAAGCTTCAAAAGTGGTTTCACCCCTTGAGCACTCAACTAGTGGCGGTACAAGGGCTGGGCTTTTCAGAACTCCCATTTCTGGAGGGGTACAAAGTGCAACCTCAGCTCATGGCCTACCTAAACCTGCCTTAGCTGTCCGCAATCTAATGGAGCAGGTAGATTCCTTGTGTTATTATATATTTGTAGTTTTTCAGAGATTTGTAAAAGTAACATCTTTTTGTGTGTTTTCATTGTTATATCACCAATATTGCAGGCTAGATTTGCTCATTTATGCACTGTGATGTCCCGGATGCATCATCGGCGAGAAGGCTACCCATTTGGAACACTAGTAGATTTTGTGCCAGATTCTATGGGGCGTAAGTTGCTACTCTATTGTCCGAACAATTTTTTTTAAACCCATCTTTTGGGTTTTCTTACAATTAAGTCTAGAAAAATTAGAATATAAAGTGTAGTATCAAAGTGGTGAAGACTAAGAAACTTGTCTAGACCTACCGGGAAATTGTTAGGTACATTATTGGTAAATATTCTTGAACTAAGTTGAGTTTTCAGCATTAATGTAACTGACCATTGTATAAGAAATTGAACATGGAATACATTTATTTAATTATTAGAAGTTCTTGTAAAAATGTTGTTCTTGATTTGATGTTTAATGAAGCAAATCTTCGTAAGTAGACAAAATAATCTATATGCCTCTTTTCCTATTTTTATTACATACAATGTTCCATTAATTATTTCTCATTCTTTTGCCAGATCCACTATTTTCGTTCTCGCCATTAGCTATACACACCCGTAATTTGCTAGCTGATCCAAGATGCACATTGGTTGTACAGGTTTGTGATATATTTCAGCAAACATCAAGTACATTTGGCTTATATAATTTTTTGAGAATGAAACATTTGGCTTATATTATGTCTCTGAGTTTCTTGCACTTTTGGCTGTTTAGATTCCAGGATGGAGTGGTTTATCTAATGCAAGGGTCACGATATTTGGTGATGTCTATCCACTACCCGAAGATCAACAGGTAGCTGTCTTATTCAACACGTACTGATCAATTTCAGATTACTGTTAACATCAAATATTTACCTTTAGAATAAGACACTTAAGAAACTTCTTAGCCATCTCTATTGTCTCCTCAAAAATGATATAATTTCGCTTGCTTAAATTCTCACGTACACCGGATGTATCTGATCTTTCTTAACTGTCTCTTACGCTTTGTTTTTTAAAAACTGTATGTAACTGTCTGGCATCAACCGTAGTATTCTTTTTCAGTTGACATATGAAAAGGAATTAATTTTTACGTCAGATCCTAGGGGTTTCATGATTTCTCTCCTGTTTTACTCTTTACTCTTGTTAAGTGGAAGTTATGGTTTACTTGGTACACTTTGAAGAGAAGGAATTGGTATGGGCTGGACCTCCTAGGCGTCATATCAAATTTATTTCAGTGGAGTCTTTGATGGAATCCTTTGCCTGATTTTTCAGTTTCTTCAACTAGGGATCCTATTTCATTATTTACTAGGTGAAAAACAGTTGACACATAGGAGGAGTGACATCTTTTTATTATTATGATCAACTACTTTTGTTTTCTTCAATAATATATCCCAAGTTGAATACTTGTGTTTGACTTTTATATTCATAGTAAGATAACAGTTGAGTATTGGTATTGTACAAAGATGTAGAAGTTCACATGCAAAGTCCATAGGTTCTATTTTTATTTTTTTGAAATTGCAAAGCCATAGGTTCTTTTTAAGACTTTCTTGGAATAGATTAAAAAAATAGCACAGTGAAGTGTAATAATGGAGCTTGTAAAGACAACCTATGTAACTTCTGGTTTAAAATATTTTTAGAACTGTCCATTCCGGGGAACCGTACATTGTCTTGGAATGGACGAAGAAGTGAAGGTGAACATTTATTTTCTGCATGGTGTATAAAGTGTCTTCTGCCTAGATCGATTTTCTTATGTTTCCCTTTCACAACCTTCTGTCTTCTTTGGAATCATATCTTTATGTAGATTCTGTATTTTCCATTAAAATATAACTAAACTTACTTCTTTACCTCCACGAGAGAGGTAAGGTTTGCATACACTCTACTCTTCCTAGACCCCATTTTGTGGGATTTCATCGGGTATATTGTTGTTGTTTTTGTAATATAACTTAACTTTACTCGATATTAAAAAACAACTTACTTTTTTTATTTTCACCCTGAGAAAGCTGTTAGGAGCCAACCTTTGAAAACTTGGAGATGATGGGTCCGCCCCCATAAAAGAACCAAAAAAGAAAAAAATTTGCTGCCCTGTCAGCTTTGATCCTGCAATCTACTTTCAAATGCCACTTGTAGAATTTTGTAATTTTTATGTTGAATACTAAACCTTTAATTGCAATTATTTTCTGTTGGTTGAGCCAAGTTATTAGAATTATCTCTAAATGGTATGAATGTTGCAGTTTTCTTAACAACTATATCGATTGTTTCAATAGGAATGGGCACACAAGCAGTATATAGCAAAACATCAGCAAGGTCCTTCTCAACAATGGGGAAACTTTTTTTACTTTAGGATGCAAAATATAAGGTCAACTCTTTTTCTTCTAAGTAATAATTCTGCTGGGTTCGTGTTTCATATGAAAATGAAAGGATTATACAAATTATTATATGCATTCTCTCTCTGAGCTATTTACATCATCAGTCTCTTCAGAATTTTTGACTTGGATTTATCTTTTCACTCTGTGCATTCTGGCCTCTGGCTGTCTGTCAAATGCCTTTTTACTATTAACCTGTGCACCTTATATTCCAAATTTACTAGTTGATTTTCATTATAAGCATTTTATTCTTATGCTACCTGTTTGTAACCTAATTATTAATCTCTTTATTAATGAATTATTACTGTACATTTTGGGTTTATTTAACTCGGTTTCGTGGAAAATGTCGATTGTCTGTAGCAGTTTGGTACGACTTCTCTTGCATCTGAATATGAATATGTAAATGTTGAGAAACAGTGGCATGTAAACTTGGAGTTCCACTCTGGAATCTGAATATGTAAATGTTGAGAAACAGAAAGAGGATAGATCATGTGTCCATTATAATTGCTTAAACAAAGCAGGCTCCTATTTAATTACTTTATCAAAAAAAAAAATTGCTTAAACAAAGCAGGCTCCTTTCTGCCAGGAGTCTCTTGCATCTCGCTTCAAAGTTTTTGTGCTCTGCTGCCAGTACTTATATTTTATGATTTTGTATTTGCAGAGTGGATTCTGCTTGCTTAAGCATCCTCTCTACTTAGTATATCTTTTAGCTCAAGCATGTGAAACATTCCTTTTGCTGTGCTGTTCCTTCCACAGAACCTATTTTCTCAGCTATTGTGCATAAATATAAGACACTTGTGGATTATTTAAAATTTTCCGGTGGGCAGAATTGTTTATGAAAAGATTCATAAGGCGCAGCAGATGGGCATGTCTAAAGCCTCTTATAGAATTTGGAACACCATCCCGTACCGTCATTGGTGGGTTTTCTGGAAGGAGAGAAATGCTAGAGTTTTTTTAAGTCAGAAAGGATGATATGGTTAATCTTCAAAAAAAATGTATATTTTTGCTAAATTATTGGTGCAAGATCAGCTTGGTCAATGTTTTAGAGCTGGAAGCCATGTGTTTATTTTCTCTGTTCTTTACCCTCTTTGTGAAGTTCTCTCTTTTTGGCTGGATTTTCACCTGCTTTTCTACTAACATGAATCAATAGAGCTCTTACGTTACCTATCAAATAATAACAACAGCAACAATAAGAATAGTAATCATAATAGTAATAATAATAATGCTGGAGGTTATCTACTTTTTGATTCTGTATGCCTACCACTAGTGTTTTACCATTTATGATGAGTCATAATTGGTTGCTTGATTGAATACAACATGACCAACGTATCTACCATGCTTTAAGTTTGAATTTGAAAAGATCCATCTACCACTTTCTCTGAATGGTTTATTTGAAAGGAAGAAACAAAAGGCAAGCTCTCATTGCAGATTGTTGCGTAGAGAATAATTAGCAATGTATAGCTCAAAGAACTTACTTGCTTTATCAATTATAACAGTGATATATATTTCATTGGAGGCTTTGGAACTGTTGCTTGGGTGGATGTCAAGGAGTATGAGTCACTTCATCCTGATAAAATTGCTGTTGATGGTGGTGAACAATATCTTAAGGTACGTTTTTGATAGTTTGAGGAATTGATAATCAGTGAGTGACTTGATAATGTGCCCATGCTACTATATATTTGTAGTACTATTAGAACTTTGAAGTAAGTGAATATGTAGATTGTATTTGCCATTCTAGGTTTGATACGAGGCTTCATTTTTCCTCCTTCCCTTTTTTTGAGACTTTGACTAAGTTCGTGAATGTTTTTGGTGATTCTTATAGGAGCTCAATGCAATATTTTCGAAGCCTCTAAAAGATCTTTTAGCACAAGAAAGTGAGGTGGATGATGCCGCTTTGATCTCAATAGATAGCAAGGGGACAGATATTCGTGTCCGTCAAGGGGCACAGGTACTTTCTATGTGCTGCTTCTTTAAGTCATTGTTTTCACATCACACCCTTTAAACTTTTCTTTTTACTTTACTTCCTGCAGTTCAATGTACAAAGAATATCATTTGAAGAAGGCCATTCAGTTGAAACACTAGAAGAAGCCAAAACAGCACTCTGGAAATTGATAAATGGAGGCCGACTTCACAATTTGCAGAAATAAAGATTGCAAAATGCTATCTATTTAACTTAAGGAGTCGAAATGATCAGTGGAATAGCCTGTGTAAGGTTGGCGGTTATGGTATTACAAGAATCAGTTTTGTCACCTTTTTTTTTTGCGGAAGTATTAACTTATAGCCTTGTAGAGGGTTAATGGTTGTGGGTGTGCTGAGTTCTTCAGAAAACTGACTTCTACCGACCTAAATTTGCAATGTAAGGTTGGTGATGGTGTTTCAAGAATGTTCTCATCACATTTTCTGTGCTATAGTATGAACTTGTAGCAATTCAAGATTGTTCTCATCCTTTTTTGGGGTGTTTGTGGGCTCTGGTGGTTGCATGGGCGTTTTCAAACATATTCTAATTTCCATATAGTAAACGTAAGATTTGTTGTCTGGTCCTTCCCTGCACCTCCACATAGCGAAAGCTTAGTACATTGTGCTACCTTTCTTTATACGTAAAATTTGTACTGTTTAGTGTTGACTGTTAATTGAAATGCATTTTCTGCAACTAGAAGTGACTGTGACTCTTTTAATTTTTTTGTGATCTTTTATTTTATTGTTTCATCTGTTAAGGACAAGTAGCGTGATAGATTATCTCAGCAATTATTCATATGAAGCTATTGACCAAACTGAGAAGGGACTGTTGATGCAATTATTTTTGTTTCCACTATGGGTTATTGAAAAAGGGTACAATCCATCATATTCAACTATCCCACCTCACTTCTGGAGAGACCGGAAAGAGTTGTACCTAGGGCCTAGGGGCCAGGGGTTATGTTTGACAGGACTGAAAATATTTTCCTAGAAGGAATTTGTGGACATAGTTAGTACTTTGGTGGTATATGTACTAGCGTGAGATAGCTGGTACCTTGTGAAATTAGTCGAGGTGTGCATAAGTTGATTTAGGCACGATGGTTATAAAAAAATCTCTAAAATTAAAATGCATTAGAGAAATTTTTGGCGTTTGATGAGTTGAAAATGACTTCTATTTTCTGAAATCTTTTGTACGAAACACTCC
Source organism: Solanum tuberosum (assembly GCF_000226075.1). Lineage (NCBI taxonomy): Eukaryota > Viridiplantae > Streptophyta > Magnoliopsida > Solanales > Solanaceae > Solanum > Solanum tuberosum. The sequence goes on from NW_006239169.1 coordinate 929,243, forward strand.
ATGCCATGTGGATACTTACCACGTGAATCAACTAGCAAGATGATGAAGTTATCTTAAGATATGAGATTATCTTCGGGTGTTTGGATTGGCTTAAAAATGGGTCAAATATACTTTGAAGTCAGTTTTTGACTTCTGGAAGTGTTTGACAAATATAAAAATAAGGGCTAACCCATCGGTGGCCCCTTAAATTTGGCACGAAATTTCACTTAGGCATCTCAAGTGGATGATGTTCATTTTAGACACCTCATGTAGGGTTTCGCTGTGTCATTTTGGCACTTTTTTGCCAATCAACAAAAATATATGAGGTGTGTGTTTACACTCGCGATGACGTGTAAAGTGGCAAATTAAATGACGACATTTGTCAAAAAATAATTTGTAGATATGAATTTTGAATAAAAATTTAAATAACCAAT
>NW_006239169.1:930491-961309 GCF_000226075.1 Solanum tuberosum
TTTTTATTCACCATGTTGGATATTTAAGTTTGCAAAAATGGTGGCTGAAAATGAGAAAGAAGAAGAAAAAAATAATTAAAAAATCGACTAAATAGGTTTTTCACGCGCGTTCAACAAGTGTATTACACTCACTATGCCATGTAAGCAAAAAGTGCCAAAATGACACAGCGAAACCCTACATGAGGTGTCTAAAATGAACATCATCCACTTGAGGTGCCTAAGTGAAATTTCGTGCCAAATTTAAGGGGCCATTGATGGGTTAGCCCTAAAAATAATAACTTAAAATAAGTCAAAAATGACTTTAAAATAAGTTGAGAAGTGTTTGGCAAGGTCAATAATGACTTAAAATAAGTCAAAAACCAAAAGTAGGTCTCCCTTACTTTATTTTTTGACTTAAAAGTCATTTTAGTTTGACTTTTTATTTTTGACTTAAAAGCTACTTATCTCAGTTTGGAGTTAAACCTCTAATACTGGAAATTACACCTAATGACCTTAAAAATGATGAAAATGAGTGATTTTGAATTCTTGACTCTAGTTTACTCCACGAAATTTTATCCATGAAGCACATAGGATTACCAATTCAAGACCAGTCATCTCCAAGGCTATTCTTGTAAATCGCCTCGTTAGTAGGGAGTCAAGAGACGAAATTAGAAATCAAGACCATTTTTTGTAAATCTCCTCCTTAATAGGTAGTCAAGAAGCAAAATTAGAAATTTAATCTTTTGGGTTCTGAATTTCGTAACAATGATTTCAAGTATAAATAATTAAGTTCTAAACTTAATGGCATATGTAATGAACTTCTTAATACAAATACATTATTTAAACAAAAGTTACTAGATTTGATCTAATGCATACTCGAGCTTCTACCTCTATCTCTAGAAGGCCAATGAGTGATTTACTCATGGATAAGATTTGCCTAGTGATTATCCAACTTTGACTTAGTAAAACTAAAGCAAAGTGTTAGATTAAAATGTAGAATTATTTAGATAGTGACTATGGACTTCATTTGATTTATGAACAATTTACACAAGGCCCACCTCCCTTCCCTATTGGACTGCCTAGTACGAAGATGATGAGGATGAAACGGATTTTTCTAGCAAAACACAAAATGACAAAGTATCCTCACTGACTCTTTTTGTCCTAGTCTCAGCTAAACAAACAAGCAAACAATCCAAAAAAAAAAACGTTACTGCTTATGCTCGCTCTGTCTCCAGTGCAGTGAAAATGGTAAGAATTAGGTGAAACTTACCAATTTGAAAAATAACTATTTTTAAATGCAAAAATAAAATTTGGAGAAACACACCCCTATTTAAAACACATGGAAGAACTTGCAGAAGTTTGAATCACATAAATCATTTTTTAGTTTTCAACTTATAAATATTTTCAGCCCATGAAATGTTCGTTTCAAACTTAAATAAATTTGAAATCGTTTCTACTTCCTTGGATTCCACTTACTAATTCTTCAAATTTCAGCATCATTTGTTGGATTTTTTTTGGTGTGAAAAAAGCCAACTATTAAAATTTTATATTTTTTTCTAAAGTCGAACTTCGAAAAACATGTTTGACCATAAAATTTTGAATTTCAATCGGAATTCAATGTTTCAATAATAAGAAAAAAAAATCACCTTTTAATTCCAAATTATTCACTAAAGGTCAAAAAAAAAAAAAAAAACTCCAACCTGTATTGTTGTTGGCCAAATACAAAATATCATTTTCCACTTTGAAAATAAAAATTTATTCGTTTTGAATTTCACCTTCATCCCAATTTATGTGCACATTTCATTTTCCCAGACTGATCAATTTTCCGTAAAAATGAGAAGTGAATAATGTTAAAAACCAAAGGCAGGGCTAAAACAGAAATGTACCCACGACCCAACAAGGTAAAAACCAGAGCCAAAGCCAAAATCCCCAACAATCAGCAGCAGCAGCGTGTGCTCTCCACTCTCAACTCTCAATTCTCAATTCTCAATTCTCAACTCCCATGGCTACAAGCAGCAGCTGCAGTTCCCCTTATACCAACGGATCATCTCCAATAACGACAATAGCTCAAGACCATCTCTTCTCCATCTTACTCCTCTTACCTTTGGACTCCATTTTTTGCTTTGCTCTAACTTGTAAGAAGTTCAGGTCCCTCACTTACTCAGACTCTTTATGGGAATCACTCTGCCGAAGAGATTGGGGAAACTCCACCATTGATGCACTCAGATCCTTTGCTGTTGACGGTAAACAACAACAATTTCCTTGGAAGAAGCTCTACCAGCAAATCTACCAATTGGACTCTGTCTACTGTCGCAGACTGTTGACGCATCCACAAGGAGGAGAAGAGCTGCTTCTTCCTCGACCTAGAGCTTCTCATTCTCTCAATTTTGTTTCTGGTTGTCTTGTTCTCTTCGGCGGCGGCTGCGAGGGAGGTCAGTCTCTATTCCACATCTCTTCAACTTAAATAGATTTTCTCGACTAAACCTTTTACAGTCCCCATTCCTTTTTGCTCATTTGGTGACTCGAACCCACTATCTTAGTGTTGGAGGTAGAGGGTGCTTGTGTATGCTCATTGATCTATCTAATGCATTTGCAAGGATTTCGGTTGCTCTCAAATTATGAGACATGCTTGTCAGCAGTTTTGGAGCCAGAATTTTTAGTAAAGGATTCAAATTATAAATAAGTAAACCCACAAAGAAGCCAATTGGGATTCAACACCTACTGTATATATAAAGAAAATAATCTTAACCTTGTGTTGGTGTAATATACCACATATACTATAAATTACCCTTGAAATAAAAGAATAGGGTAAATCTTTAGGCTAAGGCGCATATATCTTGCTCTCTTTGAAGAGATTCAAGCCTACTGCGACATAATCTACACCAATCCAGCAGTATCACACTTGACTTGTCCCCTCCAAGATACAACAATACAACAATGTCGTACAACTCAAACAACTCCGGATTAGTTGAAGAGTTCAAAGCTCCACATAAAGAACACCTTCTTCAACATATAGTCTATAGGTAGATGGAATAATGGGTGAAATAAAGAGTTGGTGGTTGCATAAGTTACTAACAACTAATGACTACTTTCTTCCACAAGAGTAAAGAGACACAAATATAATGTCCACCAATGGACATAACATGATACATAATGTGACATATGATGTATTTTTATTAATATTCAAGTGTCACACTAACACCTTGTACATATATATATATATATATTATATATTTTTTTCGCCAAAGGGGTTTGGATGAACCCTTATGCACACTTGGCTCCGCTCCTGGATTTAGGAGTAGCAAAAAGAGAATTTCCTTGTTTCACTTGACCTCTCATTACTGAAAAAAGAAGATATGGAAAGGGTAAAGATAACTGAACCATTAAGTGAAAAGGGGTGCTAAAATCTTTTGGTACATTTGCTTGACTCAGTTTCCAAGCATGACTTTTGCTTGTGCCCATGGTCTTATTGATTAATGCTCAGAAGGATATACTTGCCCTTTGTGTCCTGTTAATCCCTCATTAGTCATAACTGTTCTTGTTTTCTTTTATTGTGATCTAGAAAGGTACTTATCTCTTGATTAGTCAAATCAAGTTTTTTTCTCTCATTTCGGTTCTTCATAGGGTGTTCCATTTGGGACAAAAACAGGATGCTGCTGACGATTATCATGGAGCTTTTCTTGTATTGCTAGTAGCTATCTGCTTCTTACATTAGTAAGATCTTTGTATTTACTTAGGTTTTTGGATAAAATGGGCAGCATAATCTTGTTTGGCTATTTAATGGACCTAGTTGAATGAAATTCATGTGGTCAGTGTCTTCGGTTTACTTTACACATGAAGCACCACATGCAAATTTCTGAGAAGAATTGTTGATTTTATCTGTCTTGGGATGGATGTGTAAGTTCTGCTGTATTTTTCCTAATTAAAAGCTACTATGATGAACTTCAATTTACCGAGATAACATTTGGAAAATTACAAAAGAGTTACCTAAAAGGTAGAAATCAATGTTATACATGCAACACAGTACTCAAGATTTCTTTCACGACCTCACATGGCACAAACATTCTAATTAATCATTATCATACCAAATTAGATATTTTGTTGGTAATTGGATAGACAAGTAAGAAAAGGAGGGAAAGGGCATCGAACTCTGCTCACTCAATAAATGATCGTCTCACGAAGAACCATCTGGTCACACTCTGACATTGTCTCAACCTGATGATTGACACTTGTAACTTTCAGTAATTTGGTCTTTTTAAACTCAGAACAATTTTATGCCCCCAGGGACTTAGTTCAAGTGGCATGAGGTACGTGTGACTTAGATCAAAAGCTTGAGCCTAAGCCTGGCATTTAAGTGAAGAAGGATAGAGGGACAAATCCATTATCCCCAGTTCCAAAAGCTATCATTGGTACTAAAGGTTGGCCCTAGACAGATATCTCAGTCACAAAAAAAGGACAAAAAACTTTGAATAGCATACGTCCTATAAGATTGCGTCTGTAGATTGTTATTGGAATGTATGCTGTAATTTGCGATCTGATGTTTGCTAAATTTATCGATAACCAGTAATATTTCTTCCTAAAGTGGTGTTATCTGTGCTGTACTTTAGGAAGGCATCTGGACGATACATGGGTAGCATACGCTGGCAATGACTTCAAGAGAATATTGGAATGGAATAAGATTGAATCAGGGGTACCAAGTGGCCGCTTTGGGCATTCATGTGTCGTGATTGGCGATTATCTAGTGCTTTTTGGAGGAATAAATGATCATGGGGCCCGCCAAAATGATACATGGATTGGCCAAGTAGCGGTACACGATGCATTTGGTATCACATTATCCTGGAGACTACTTGATGTCGGTTCCATTGTGCCTCCACCAAGAGGCGCTCATGCTGCATGTAGCATGGATAAAAGGAGGATGCTGATTCATGGAGGGATTGGTCTGTCTGGCTTGCGATTGGGAGATACATGGGTATTGGAACTGTCCGAGAATCTTCATCTTGGAGTTTGGCAAGAAATTGTGACTCATCCATCTCCTCCATCTCGCTCTGGACATACATTGACTCCTGTTGGAGGAAACCAAACAATTTTGTTTGGTGGGAGGGGTTTAGGCTATGAGGTGCTTAATGATGTATGGCTGTTTGATACATCTGATGGTCACTGGAGATGGGTACAGTTACTATTTGACTTGCAAAATATACCCCAAGGATTGACCCTGCCAAGAGTTGGTCACTCGGCTAATCTCATCATAGGTGGACGATTGCTAATTTATGGAGGAGAAGATTCCTACAGACACAGGAAAAATGACTTCTGGGTGTTGGATATCAGCTCAGTGACGTCCATTATGCAGTCTGGGTCTCCTCCAAGCCCGGATAGATCAATGACCAAGTTGTGGAGACGGCTCAAGTCCAAAGGTGACAACCCTTGCGGCAGATCATTTCACCGAGCTTGTGTGGATCCTTCAGGTCGTAATTTATACATCTTCGGTGGCATGGTAGATGGTTTACTTAATCCTGCTGAATCCTCTGTGTTGAGGTTTGACGGGGAGTTGTTTCTTGTGGAGCTTTTGCTTCAGTGCTAGTGAATTGGAAGGATCATTGGAAAATTAAGTATGTGGTGATCCCAAAATGCTGCTGTTTTACATGGCAATGAATGTAGTGTAAATATCAGTCCTACCAGTGAGAAGTAAGCAGCTAGTGGGGTGCTTTGTACAGTAAAAGATCTAATGTGGTATTGTAATTTGGTTTAAGCATTGCATCTGAAGAATTGTTAAGGTATGTTTCTGCTCTTGTAGAGGAAGCTAGTGTCAACCAAGACATCAAGTGATGCATGATATCAGCCCCGAGCTTTTCACGATCCAGGAAACCCTCTACAAACTACCTGTAAATTTCTAGTTCAGGACTGAAATTTAGTCTTTTAGACCAGATTTAGCTTGACATATGATCAGTTCTGAATTTTGATGTATTGTGTACATTCTTGATCTTTACTGGCTAGTATTGTACTATTGCTGCTATACTTTTTTTTGACCCCTCCTGGGAGCTCCCATCCCTTTTGCTCCTTTGGTGACTCTAACTCACAACCTTCGAGTTGGAAGTGAGGAGTGTTTATCATCCAAGCAGCTTCCTCTCGTCATTGTTGCTATAGTTGAGTCATGACCCCTCCTCTTACCTTTAATTTCACTCTTTAATTATACTAATTCGGACCTTACAGTTACAGCGACAAAGGAGGAGAAATTAAGGGAAAATGAACTAAATCGAATCAAGACTGTTGAAATGTTAAGATTATTGAATGTATTTAAATTTTTAATATGACAACAACTGAAGTCTCTTGTTCAATGAACTTTAGTACTATTGGATTTATTTATTTTTAGAAAATAAAAGGAAACATAATAAACTGTCCATGCCTTTTGATGTCTGCCTTCATATGCCATGTTGCAACACGCATATCAACTTTTAACGGTGTGTGTGGATATATAGCATACATGACCGAATTTGCAAGACCATAAAACACGCATTCAACTAATTTGACCATGCCTTTTTGAAATCGATGATTTGGTTACTATAATAAATGATAATAATTTCGGCACCAAAAGTGTCGCTTAGGTGATTTCTTTCGTTTGTCTAAGCATCAAAGTTATCTGATACTTATGCTTGAGAAAACAAATAAATTGACTGGACACCGCAATTATAAAACAAAAATAATAATAGTAATTTCGGAAATATAAGATTATTTATCTTGTATTTGGTTAAATTTTTTGTTTTAATATAAGTAATTAGGAAATTGTCTATACTACAATTCTGTAATTTTGTACCCATTCAACGTAAAATAACAATCATGAAATAAAACAATAAAATGATAAAGATGTCCTCAAAGCTCTTCATCCAAATTTTTTTTTTTTAAAAAGTTAAAGATTAAAATTTGAAAACAGAAGTTTTATCTATTTCTTCCTTGTGTAAAACTAAATACACAATTTATAATTAAGCAAAAAAAATATATACACAATTCATACATTTTGTATGGCTCAGTTTTAGTCCAATAAATCAAACATCTATTGGTAAAAATATATTTACTAAATAAACCTGTCATTATCTAATCAACATATAAAATCCACATGTTATAATCTAGTATTTCCGTCATTTTAATTTAGGTGATACATTTTTTTAATATACTTTAAAAAAAACACGCTTTTTCATTTGAAAATAATTAACTCTACCATTTATATTCTCTCAATGAGAGGTTTATATATAGTTTTATACGCTTCAAAAATATTATAACCATAATAATTTGAAATGTTTTTTTAAAAAAATATTTCTTTCCAAAATTTCATGTCTATTTCAACAGTATCACATAAATCGAAATGAAAGAACCAAACAACCCCTCACGGAGACAACTTCCAAAAGATATTTCTGACGCGGAAAAAAGCAAGAAAGAAAATCCTCGAGTGCCACACGACAGCCCAATTCTATGCCAAGTGGTAACTCAAGAGCATCCACGTATGATGTGCCAGAGAGATGATGAAAACGTGTCAATCAACAATAAAATAGCAATTTGGGAGATGCCCCAAACAGCTGTATAATTAGCACTATTACTAATTATGTTATTATAATTTGTGATCTATCCATTGCCTCTTTGACTCATTTGGTATTAACAACATGAAGAATTATCTTCATCTTAGGAGCTACTACTACTTGTTCTTTCTCTTAATGTTTACCATATCCTTCCACTATCCTATTGGCAGTGCTGGAGATGGACAAGAAGAAGAGCAGCAGATTCAAGAAGAACAACTTCATATGAAGAGTAAGACACCTATTATAGAGACTGTCAAGAAAATGTTTTCCTTCCCCACTTCTTTTCCTCAAACTTCAGCCAATTATTGGAGCAGATTCGAATCACTAATCAAACAAGGCAAGGCCTACTTCTCCCCTCCAACTTTAGAGTAAGTCAGGTTATAGTTTCCACCAAAATCTTGTACTATAAATGACTTCTTTTCCATTTTAGAATTTGTTTGTGATTGATTGTGACCTAAATCCGCAGTTTTAGAGATAGCCAGGAAGCACAGGCCAGGGCTGAAGGGGGAGCAGCACCAGGTGAAAAGGTGAAAGAAGCAGTACTGAAAAGCCTTGACAAGAGTAAAGCGGCCTTAGAAGAATCCGCCAAATCAGCAGCAAAATTAGCAGGGGAAGCAGTGCAGAAGACTGCGAAGAAGATGAAAAGAACATTTTCTTTTGAAGATAGAGACCCTGGACACCAAGCGGATGAGCTGTAAAACTTTTTTTTTTTGTAAAATAAATGTGAATAATTAGCACCTTGGAAGTTTAGCTTAGTTTCATAATGTATGTATTGGTATTTCCACTTGATTAGTGTTGTTTTTCCATTGGTTTGTTCATAGCTATCTCATGTATTTTTTTCTATATAGAAGTCACTAAGGCAACTGCATCTATGCCTAGGCTTGTATAAATTGGAATATAATGGATATTACAAGCCTGGGCAGCAATTGCTTTATTCCAAACATGCTAATATGTAGTGTTGGTTGGTCTTCCACCCCAAGTCTAACCACAAGAATCCACGATATAGAATTATGAGTGAGCTCCTCCCTTCGAACCTATTTTCTATAGCATTATATCATCGATTGATTCCATTGGGTACTTATTTTCTATAGCATTATATTGGGTAATTATGTCCATCAAAACTTGGAACAGTTGAGCTCTTTGTTCTTGTCTGCTCTTGGAATTGAACCAAAAAAATCATAGTTCAACTCATCACTGATCACGCATGGGCAAGGCCAGCCACACCTTCGGTGCCTATTGGAATTTTCAAGACTATCCGTCATGAGAAAAAGCAATAAAAATCAAAATCAAAATGGCGGAAAATCTAACAAAAGGTTTTCAAGTGTTTATGAGCACGGGACAAAACCTTAAATGGGAGAAGAACAAAATACGTTGATTCATATAAAAAGTAAATTCAGCCTCTGTTTGGTAAGGCACATTTTATACCGCCCACAGGCGAAGAAAAGAAATATTTGACTACATTTTATTAAACCAAATAAATAAGCCAAGTATTGCACAAATGAGCCTCACTGGGTACACCAATTACTGAAAAGAGGGTAAAAGCAACCAACAGAGACAGATGTTTGTCCTTCGCTGTATTCATCAATCTGTCAACAGAATGCAAAAGGATGAGTTAAAATATACCGCATAAGGTACGTCCATATGTCTACCTATCAACAGTAAACTAGAGTGCTCAAAACATAATTCTCAAATCTCAATTCATATTCATTTCACCTACGAGTGGGGCATTTTCCAAACTCAATTAGTATATCTGGACAACTAGGCTCGCCACGATAAATAATGTTGTGAGACTGCCGTATCATACAATTGTATGCAATAGCTGGTTTCGAGTATTATATGAAGTAAGCTAGTTCTCAAGCTCAAACAATACACATGACATGCCCCAAGCGAAGATAGAGCTCAGGAACATCATCCACAATTCACAGTTTCACACTACTAACCTGACAAGATTAGTTTGATAATCCAAAATTAGTTATTCTAAGAAAACAAGCTACACAATTTTCATGGACCCACAAATATGCCCCCAAGCAAGATAAGAGGTCAGGACATCATTCACAATTCACACTAATGACCTGACAAGAGCACTTTGATTATCCAAAATATAGTTGCTCTAAGAAAACATGCCATATAATTCTCATGGATCCACAAATAGCTCCATTTCTTTATGACCCTAGTCCTTATGTATAGAAAAGCATTTTCAAGCATGAAATACTAATCAGCATTGTTAAGTTGTCTCACTGCAACCATCTTCAGTTAACTTGCACCAACAACCACAACAGATCCTGATCTTAAGAAATCAATCATGCACCTTACCAGCTACGACCATATACAGCCTAAGTTTAAGTTCCAAGCTAACTGGGTTTGGCTTAATAAATTTTCACTATCCATTATCCTCTCATTTAGAAACATCTCGTGCTAATATTCTCAAGTTTTCCAACTCCATAAGTTATCTACATCTTTATTCCCACATACAAATAGCTCATCAGGTAGTATTGGACTAATTTTATCCTACAAACAAGACTAAACATCAATCTCTAACTAGTTGGCCATTTTTTTTATTATGCTATATTTTTTGCTTAGTTTATCTGTAATTACTATTTTCTTTTTATGTTATTTAGGTCCAACTTGTCATGTCCAATGCCTTCAGCAACCATAAATTCACACCTATTTAAGGTGTGTCTGATAATTTAAGATAGACATGACTTAACCACCTCAATACTCCAGAGTGAGTGTGATATTCACTTATCTTATCCTTTATGTGTCTTGTCAAAACTATTCATTTTACCTCGTGTAATCATGTATGACAACAAATCCATTTAAACATTCACCTTAGAAGCCCAACATTCCTTATATAACATTGTTTCTTTACAACCACTCCATAGGGACTCGCTTTTCACTTGGATAAGTATCTTCTTATCGCATAAAACTTGAATTAGTACTTCTCCACAACAACAACCCAATTTTAATTCTATATGTTGCATCTTTATACCATTCTACTAGAACATGAACCTAGACATTAGTTGTCTCCACTTAAGCACCAGAATCCCATCTAACGAACACTCTGCTCAGCAAAAGCAGCAGTGCTACTAATCAAAAAGCTTAGAATGCAAATTCTCATACAAGAGAAATACATTTACCATAAACTTATAAAATAATGATGGCAACCAAGGACTACTTTCACAATTTCTTGGCAATAATTTACATATACTTTAGTTCTTTGTTGGCATGTTACGCTTTCTCTATTATTTGCTATCCTTGTTTTACCTGTGTTGTCTTTTTCAAACTGCCTTGTTATGTGTTCGAACACTCTACCTCTCCCGAACTCCAATTGGGCAAATACACCGCTATGTTGTTGTAATTTTACATTGATTTTCGCAATTTCTGAATACTCTTTCCAATATTTTATCTCACAAACTCATTTTAACTTCATAATTACAGATAGAGCATTAGCAATACCCAATTATAAGATCAAATCATCCTCAACATAAGGTGATTACGTTGACCATCTAAATAAGTCCCTTTAACCTACAGATCCGTTACATAAATGGATCAGAAAAGTTGCAATTCCATTGATAGAGCTCATAATCAGTGTTAAAATATAGGTACCTTAGAAAATCGGAGCGACAATCAATGTCCGCCGCCGTGCTGTTTGTGCTCGAGGTGACGTCGCTCTTCTGGAAGGGCGACGAGGTAGGAGAATATCATGCCTCCGAAGCAGACATGGAGAAGAGGATCAATGGAGCTGGTTTCGATGTACTTAGCATGGTAGTTATCCAAACCCTTCCTGATAGCATTCTTCGCGTAACCGATTGAGAGCATCGGCTTTAGGTGCGCCGGCACCTCCTTCAGCTTCAATCCCTTCATCTCCTTGTACAAGTTTCTCAAAGCCATTTTTCCGGCAAGTTTTTTGCTGAGATCTGAAACCCTAATCCCCTTGTAGTTGTGGTTGCTCTGTCAGTCTTCCCGGAGTATTTGACTTTCTCTTTCTGTAGATGCGTATAGTGAAAAAAATAAAATTACTTCTCAATGCTTATATGTGAAGCGACTAATGGGTTGGGCCCAATATAGACATTTCTTCTCATTTTTACATTTTAACCTTGTATATATTGTATCATTTGATCTACGACAATGGAAAGAAGGCATTATGTATATAATAATTTTGTTATAATTGATTTCGTGAATCTCACACATTTTATATCAATAAAAGGCATATGTATAAAATAATCTTGTTATAATTGATTTTGCTAATCTCACACATTATAAGAATAAAATCATAACGACAAATTGTGATTAGATGAAAAGTTGAATATTAAGTTTGATAGTGATTGAAACGTTAATTATCATCAAATAACTTTGAACTTTTTGAATATATCCTTCGGATATACAATTATCCAATATGGAAAAATCAGACACAAGACCAAGTTTTCTAGAGGTTATGGTTTGTCAAGGTTGTCACCAATTGGTTTGGAGTTAGGTATGAGTTTTTTCTGTATAGTTAAAGAGTCTTTGCCCCAATGACTTTATTTAACACTAATATAATATTATCTTATTTTTAGTTCAACATATATCAAACACACCACAACAATAACAACACACCCATATAATTTCACATATATTAATAAAATTATATTTTTCTATTATTTAATTTTCACTAATAAAATGTCCCTTAATGATATCAAAGTCTTTGACAAAGATATCGGCCCAAGAAATGTAGTTAAGCCCAGCCCAATTTATACACCGCCAAAATTTTGCTCTAATAAATTGACCGGAAGTCCTTTTCTTGCGTCGAATTACCGGCAATCCCCAAAAAGCGAAAGTTCCTCGTTCCTTCCTTATCGGTATTTGTTTATCTATTTATACAAGTGCCTAATTCCTCTCTTTTCTAATGGCCCGCTCCATCGCTCAAGCCCTAAATCTGATCCGAACCACCACCGTCACCGCCTCATACACCACCCGAAATGCTCTGCTACTGGTAGCTTCTAGGAGCGAGTCCACTCAGGCCGACAGGAGCACCGGATCTGACACCCCGGAGACAGAGGCGGAGGCGCTGGCGGTGCAGAGGATTGAGGAAGCGATTCACCGGATCATAGTACGGCGATCGGCTCCCGATTGGCTTCCGTTCCGTCCTGGTGCATCTTACTGGGTTCCACCTCGACGTAGTTCATACGGTGTTGCCGATCTCGTTCACAAGCTCGCTAATACTCTCACGGAAGAGGAAATTATGTCTCTCGCTACGTTCCGTGGCTGGCCTTCATCTAATTTCTATCTTGATGATGGTACTTAACACTCTACCTTTCCTTCGTGTTTCATGATGAATTTTCTTGCGAAGTTGTACATTAATCGCAACAATTGGATATAGTCGACCTTGATTTTCATTTTAATGGATCTTGAATTCGACTCATAGGAGATCTGTTTGTCTGGACCTTTCCTTCGTGTTTCATGATGAATTTTCTTGCTTTACATTAATCGCAACAATTGCATATAGTCGACCTTGATTTTCATTTTAATGGATCCTGAATTCGACTCATAGGAGATCTATATGTCTGGAAAGATCGTGCGTTCGATTTTCTTACTGCAGGGGAGGGTGATTAAATTACTGCTGCGTTTGCTGGATGGGATTAGGATGTTTTACCGGAACTGAGATATAATTTTGAGCGTCTTATGTGCATTACTTAATCATTTGTGGATAGGAGCTTCGTATAGCCGTGGTCCTTGTCCAACCCTTTTTTGGTTCCGTTGAGGAGAAGTTGCTTCCCTCTGTTGTTCCAGTATGCTATTCTGCTTGCTATCTGCAATTTGGTTTCATTGCAGCATGTTTGTTGAGCTAGGCAGATGTTCTATTGTGTGATGATAGAAATGTACTGCACTGTTACCCTGTCTGATTGGTGCAGTGTGGTATGTGTAGAAAGTCTGACCCTGGCCATAGAGCTTTCCTTTATTCAACTAAAGAGAGAACTATCCCTCAAAGAAGTTTCGTTGATAATCTCACATAGGATACATTTGTGTTGTTTCGGAGCACTTGTAGTTTGAAGAGATCTCCATGAGTTAGAGTTATCCCAATGCTGTTTATGTATAATGATTGCCTTATGTGCCGTTTGAATCATCATTGGGCTGCGTTCTTTAGTTTCTCTCCACTTAATACCAAGCTTTTATGGTTTACACAAATTTTACAGTAGGTTTAAGACCACATGTTTCAAAAGTGTTACCTTTCTTTTGCTAAATCCTTTTTCAGTCAATAGGGTCACATAAAATGGAATAGAGAGTATTATTTTGTTTCTCTTGTACTTTTGTGAAAAAATGGTTTAACCATCTGGCATTTTCAAGAGTCTGGTTGATTTGTTCATGATAATATATGCGCTAGAACATTGTTGTTTCTCTTGAAGGTCCAAAATTTGTGCAAGTGTTTTTTCATGAACCTAAGGCTGTTCTATATAATTAACTATTATTTTTGTTACAGTCAGGGGGCAAGTTTGCTCATGTACTCTCCCTCACTGTCTCAATTTTTTCTTTTTTTGCTGTTTCAGACAAGTGTAATGTGGCCAAAAAAGAAATCCAGTCTGAGGACGAGGAAGTTTAAATGCAAGCATGGGCATGAATGGGGAAAGCAACTGGTTCTCCATTGTCATTGTTAAGGTGGGTTAGAGCTTAAGAATTACTGTCGAAATGGCCACATGCAAATTTTAGTCCTCATTAGCTTGGAGGGTTAGGTTGCACATCGTAAAACATCTTGTTATCTTTTGCTGAACTCATTCTTGATTCAGTTAGTGTTTGGTAGACCTATGCACACTTGTATTCTACGAATGCCTAGAGATCTGTCTTATGCCTTTGTATAGAATTCCACAGTGGCCACTGGGGTGGCTGTTGCAAGTTACTCAAATGTCTCTTCTTGTATTTGCAGGTTTACAAATTTCTGTACATAATGTAGCTGAACAGAGAGTATTGAGGAAGCATTTCCAAGCTGGAATATGTACATATAAGCATCCTGTCATAGTTCTTTTCTACTAAAAGAGTAGTATCTTGTCGAATGTACAGTGTAGGTTTATTTTGTTTTGCACTAATCCAAATTTCCTGGTTTAAGGTAATGGGTATTTCTGAATACAAGCTAGCTCTTTGCTATGTTTCCGTTTTTTAGGTCACACCTTAACCTCATTAGGAAGCGGAGTTGGATATGCCCTAGTTATTGTAATGTTGTCATATAATATCAGCTTTTGTAAATACTTGAAATAAATTTTGGTTGTCCGTTATTTGCTTCTTGTTCTTACCTTCTCTATACTTGGGCGATAGCCAAGAGCTCAGATTGTCTTTTTCTTTGTTGCAAGAGAAACAGAACCTGTATTTCATTGGGAAAGGAAGCAAGTGCATTTCTTTAGTCTCTTCCTGTGTTGCCAATTTACTGATTGTTCGATTGAATGGGGAGCTCCTAGTAATTGCCTATTTGTCTATTGTTGGATCGGATTGGAGCTCCTAGCAAATTTCTCTTCTACTTCCCTAGTTATCAATTTGCTTATGTTTAACCAGAGAAGTTAACTAAACGTTCTAATTGGATGGAAGTAGCCATATATTTATGTAGGTTGCACAAATTTAATAGCAAATCTGGTCGTTTGCATTTGATAACAAAGTAAGAAATGCTTCTTGATGGGATGTTCCAATTATACGTGTGTAAGTTTGAGAGAAGTGAATAAATGTAAAATGTAGCTCCCCATCGCGTATGGCGGAGCCTTGATAAGCTCTCAGCACAGCATGGGACAAAGAATAAGATGGAAGTTCAATTGACAAGAAAAATTGCTTGTGCCTTCTTCATTGTCTAAGTTCAGTTTGATCTCTGTCAAGATGACTGCCTTTTTGCACTGACTTATATGTTATAGCAGCTCGAAGAATTTCTAACTGTGGCAGCATTACGAATATGTTTACTAGTATCTGTCAGGGCAGAGCATAGCTTTAACTTGGTTTGATAGGAAAGCACTGCAACTCGAATGCAGAGATCAGCAAGAGTTGCATACCTATGATTGAATGACAGTTTTTTTAATTGAATCAGTGAATATGTTACAAACTCATACACGATGAGTAAGACTGAAAGCTGATGAAAACGTTTGCATGGTTCTTTTCTTTAGAAGGGGACATGTATTGCATTTATTAGCTTGGTATAAACACCCAGTACTTACACAAGCTCTGGGTCTTATGATCTTGTTATTTGCTGTGTGTCTGAAATTAGTTGAGATCAAGTCCACTTTGGTCTCCCAATATTCCATTATGATTGACATTGTAATTCCCATATCAAACCTTCCAAATTCATGCAATCTCATCGTGATTGAACAGTGACTTATTTCAAAGGACATGAATAGCAATTTCTAATCATGGCGATTGAGAAGGTGCACAGAGGTCAAAGGTTTCAACTTTCAATCAACCCTATGCTTAAATTTGCAAATTCTAATCGAGGACAACAAATTCCAGAAACATGCATTATAGACCTTTATTACAAGTTATTGCACATCTGATAACAACAAAACGAAGACCAGTGCGCTACATACCCAAAAGAGAGGACTGAAACTGTATAAATTCACCTAAACGACCCCTCAACTTACCGTGTTACTAAAATAAATTGAGTTACACCAACTAAACAACAAATTTAAGGCGCTGAGCCAAGCACCTTCCCATTTTTACTTATCCAACTCTAGGATCCAAACGACCATTTCAGTGTGGACAACAGCACACAACTGATTCAACGAAAACTCTACTTTGGAGCTGGTTGGACCCGTCCAAGAACTGGAATACATCTACTGAAATGAGGACTTATCGAGTTTCATCCTCAAGGTTGCGGAAACCAGCAGTCAAATCATCATGAAGCTTCTTAAACTTGGCTACCAAAGCATCCTCTCCTTCGGCTGGATCCTCAAATTTTTGGGACCTGCAAAAGAATGGAGGCTTAAAAGGCAAAGAAAAAGAAGAGTAGGGGATGGGGGAGGCAAAGGACCAGACTGGAAGCACGATAAAATCTGTATCTTTATTATGATACCACATAACAAAGTCCATATTCTTGGGAGTTACTTACACCAAACGGTAGAACAAATCCCCTAGTCGATGCTTAATGAGAGTGTAGGTAATCTTCTGGCCATCCATACCAGCTCCTCGTTCAACGGCCTGTGCAGAAGATGATACACCCAAATGTCACAAGCAAATACCATGGTATAGGTTTCTCTTAGTTATTGTAATCAATAACCACTCTCAGAAGTTTGAATCTTATTCATCCCTAGATCATCTTAACTGAAGAGCGGTAAAAGGAAATGCGAGCATGAAAATAACACAGGTATATCTTAACTAAAGAGTGACAAAAGAAAATATGAGCATGAGTGAATAAAACAGGTGAGTAAAAATGGGTAATAAAAGTGCTTATCTTTATAAACGATAGAAGGGCACCCCAACACTAAAAAGACATGTATGATGTACCAATAGCCAGATTAGTATACCTGGTTGGCTAAGTTATAGAAATGGATAATATTCCGTAACATCCAAACAGACTTGTAGAAAGGACAGAATTTGTCGTATCTGTTACCAAAGAAAATGAATGTGAGATCATAACAATCGCAATTAACAAGCATACTATGGTAGACTATTTTCACACTTACGGAGTAAATGCATTTTGTGCAAGGTAGTCCTCCCTCAAAAGCTTGGCAGTTTCCAAAGTGATTTTATCTGTTTCAGCTAGAGCATCTTTACCAACAAGCTGCAGAAAACAAACAGCACTATATCAATTACAGCTGTCTACTTCCTGTAGACCACTGAGGTCTGAAGGGAAAAAGAAAATGGTTGGACAGGAGCAGGGTAATTGAGAAGAAATGTTGTCTGCTCTGAGAGGCTAAAAGCTGTTTTAGCACACAGCAGCACTGAGTGTTAACTTTGCTATGCAATCCAACTGAAAGCCTAGATCTAAAGAACCAACAACTCCCTAAAGTGACAGCTGATACCACGACACAATTGAAGTGATATACCAACTACTGAGCCATCACCTATCTAAGAGACTGGAGACAGTCCTGGTCTCCAGGCAGAATACAGAATTAGTTTCCCTCCTTATCTTAGTGCAGCCAATTTACCTCAAAAGAGAGTAACAAACATAGATCTCTTAACCAAATGAGATCATGATTGTCCAAAAAGTTGCTGAGGTCATGAACCAGGAAGACTCGAAAAGACGTTAGGAATAGATTCAGGGATCAATATGCACTCGCTGCTTTTCCACGAAGGCTATTTAAGTGGAGCGTATGTTGATGACCTGAGTTGACATCTGGAAAAAGACGGAAGAAATGGGAGAAAAGGTCGCCTACTAGTAATAATGGTGGTAAGAAAGAGACGTGATATGACTAGCTCAGTAACTTTATCCAATTTAAAAGGTTGGCTCACTGTCCTATCTGCCTCCAAGTGAAAAGGCAAGAATGAAGATGGCCACAGGAATATGAACAAGGAAGACGGATAGCACTAGGAAATAGTCAAGTCATGAACAATTTGTCCTTATCAACAATCATGAGTTTGAAGACAGGAAAAACTTCTCCTCATAGTCAAGACTGTGCTGATGAGCTGCTCTTTACAACATACAACTCGAGAAGAAATGTTAAAAGGTTAAAAAAGAGGCATCATAAGCACATACTTGCACAATTTCATTTAGGTCATCCTCCCTTTGCAGAACCTCACGGGCTTTTGTCCTTATGGTGATAAAATCAGGATCAAACTTCTCATAAAAGGACTCCAAGGCCTGGAAATAGAAAACTCGCGTCAGCGAGTAGCAGTATATGATCAATGAATAGAAGCAGCAAAAGGTGGCTGATGAGCACGTTTGGCTATATAAAGAAAATCAAAACGAACATCTAAACAACATACCCCTGAGTATTTTGAATAGGAAATAAGCCAATTTACAGAAGGAAAGTGTTTCCTCTGAGCCAATTTCTTGTCCAGTCCCCAGAAGACCTGGAAAAGGAAAATATTAGAGAAACCTGAAGAAAAGAAACTTCCAATAGGGTAGATCTGTGGCTTGACCAACCTGAACAATACCCAGGGTTGCAGATGTAACAGGATCTGAGAAATCTCCTCCAGGAGGAGAAACAGCACCAACAATTGTCACACTCCCATTTCTCTCAGGTCCACCAAGACATTTAACTTTACCAGCACGTTCATAAAAAGATGCCAAACGTGCAGCAAGATAAGCAGGATATCCACTGTCTGCAGGCATCTCTGCCTGAAAAGTGCATAGTGTATGTTAAAATAAGACAATACAAAGCACTTCGCTCCAGATTGGGAAGACAATCATTTTCACAATACTGTATGATAGGTTTTATATAATCCAAGAAAGCATGCTTTTAGGCATTGCCCCTGTTGTGAAAACTCGATTACACAGCAAGCAAGCCATATGCAGAAAGGAATGTCTGTTAAGAAATGAAATAAGAGAATAGAGCACCCAAGAAAGAAAATAACATAAAAAGTTTCCTTTACATCATCAGTATGACTAACTGACTAAATAGGCTGCCCAAAAGTTCAAAATATGATTACTGAGAAACACTAGAAATTATACAAAAATAAAGGAACTCCATGAAAAGGGGAAAAGGCAAGGAAGTTAATCTTCATTGATTCCTGAAAAGAAAAACAGTGAAACCACAGAATAGAGAACTGCAATGAGTACAAAAAGTCCAGCCACAGTCGAACACAAAGAAATTGGGAAGGAGAAAAGCTAAAAGGAGATACCAAAAGTTCCTTCTGACAAAATTGCAAAGAGGATACATAATTTCAACATAGTCTCTCTTAAACAACCAGTTCAAATGGGCTAACAAGAAGGAAAAAGATTCCCTTTGTCTTATTCGAGAAGCTAACTTATCTGAATCTGAAACTCATGCAAAATGCAAAATGCTTTATAGAAACTCAAGAGTTAGTTAGAAGTTAGAACCCTATAATATTTCCAATATTTCCATTCACACGTGATTCTGTTGAGATCGCACATAATTGCAAATTAGTTGGTAACATAATGAATAAGTTACAGAAGTAGCACTGATGTTTTGTAAATTGGTTGGGTACTATAATGAATAAGTTTATGACAATGCCAAACATAATACGAGCAACCAAACAGTAACAGAAAGCTTTGCCGAAAAGAGAAAGAGGTTATTTGACCTGCTGCAATAGACAAGGCTAATGGACTTTGTGGCAATAGAAAGAGTAAATACTCACCAGCCGACCTGAAATTTCACGTAAAGCTTCGGCCCAACGAGATGTAGAATCTGCCATCATGCTCACATTGTAGCCCATGTCTCTGAAATATTCCGCTATAGTAATGCCTGAAAATGATATTGATAAAAAGTCAAGAGCTACTATGTTGTATTACTTATCAAGAGATTAAAGATAAGAACTAACATATTGTAAGGCACATTTGCTTTATTTTAAACGAGTTGACACTTAAACCAGAAATGCAAAGCAAGCAGAAACTGTTGTGCCTATCAAACATGAAGGTAATAAGAGCAGAGAGTGGAACATTTAATGTACTTATCTTTCATATTGTTTCAATGGGGGGTACAGTGAGGAATAAAATCATATCAGCATTTAAAATCCTGAAGCTAAGTAAAATGTACTTATTGTACTTGGCTTCTTTCAGTTAATTAAGGCGCTTCTCTAATGAATTGTCAAGTACCACGAAAGTTAGAAAATTAAAAAAAGTAGCAACCTGTATAGATTGAGGCCTCACGAGCAGCCACAGGCATGTTTGAAGTATTAGCAACAAGTGTGGTACGTTTCATGACAGACTCTTCACGTCCATCAGGCAATGTCATTGTCAATTGAGGAAAATCCATTAGCACCTGAAATTAACTACTATGTGCTATTCATCTCGTGATAATAATAAAGAGCTCACAAAACAGATTCAAAAGATCATACCTCGGCCATTTCATTCCCTCTTTCCCCACAACCAACATAGACCACAGTGTCTGAGTTAGAGTACTGCATTCATTAATCAACATGAATCAGATGAACTGGAGAAGTGTAACAAGTATAAACATCTAACTGTAGATCTGAGATTAAAGTAAAAAGTAAAAAATAAAGCAAAAAGAAACTCACCTTGGAAAGAGCTTGGCTAATCACTGTTTTACCGCAGCCAAATGCACCTGGTATAGCACAAGTACCCCCAAGCACTGAAGGGAACAGAGCATCAAGAACACGCTGACATGAAATAGAGAAATTATAGAGAAGATGTCCAAGATTCTATACATGAATTACGAAATCCAACAACATTCTATGCACTAATTACCTGTCCAGTAAGAAGAGGAGTATCAGCAGCTAACTTTGCAGCAACCGGCCTAGGTGTACGCACAGGCCAACTCTATATATATATATGCAAATTAATGTCAGAATCCAGTGCTGAAACTGCTAGAATAACAAAGTAAAAGGCAATTGAAGAATCCTATGTGACTAGCGTGTCAATGACCTGAAGCATAGTGAACTGCTTTTTGACACCTTGAAACTCGAGCTCAAGAACAGTATCCTGCATGATCCACGAGAAGAGGAATCCATCACATCCCCCGATTACTAAAGTTGATGCATTGCTTGCAATATCTTGTTTTATGCTTCAATTCGATGCAAATGATGCAGCAAGTCGACAACTTATAGTCTACACCTATCTACCACTTCTCAAATTTAAAAGAAGCATAAATACATTACCAAATTAAGAACACAAATACAACAAAATATATTGAGCGAATAAATATCCTCATAACCAAACATAAGTAATGTGTGTATGTGTATAACATAAAAATAAGAAGACATAGCTAGCAGAAACATTAACATGCATTAAGGACCTAAGTTCAGGAAAAGGAATTGATATCTATCTTCCCTTCTTTACAAGTTTAAAGAAAAGCAAGAAAAATAGATAACTGGTCCTTTTCCTGAACCCTTGGTACAGGAACCAGTTCTAACATACGCCACAATTGGTGGCAAAGTTCTCCATTCTCTAGACATGCTTCATTGACATGCAACAATTTTTTGCATTAAAACATGAACACTGTACTAAGTGTATATATGCTTGCAGTTTGATGAGTATTCACGAACCTTCAAAGAGTAATGACCAGCAGGAGCAATGTAAGTAATTTTTCCCATGGCATCTGGAGGAAGTGCAACATGATGTTCCATTAAGCTGTTTTCAAAGACGTTCTGCGAAAAGAAAGAATCAAGAAGAGATTCAAATACAAAGGAAGATACTTGAATACAGTTTTGGAGAAGGACTCAACAAATTTCTTTAGAAGAAATTCAGTTCTATCAAACTTACAGCATACAGATCTCCACCTGTTAAGATATCTCCCTCGCCTGGCACCAGATATATTATTGTGAGCAGAGTCATCAATGATGAAAGTACAGTTCCTGACGAAGATAACTCAAACTCCAACATGACACGGAGTCAAAGGCAAGAAAATACCTATTTTCTTAGGCTCAAATTCCCAGAGTATATCCTTGTCAAGGGCTGGAACAGATACACCTCGAGGGATGTAGACATCCCCAGATCTTTTTGCGATTGTCTTCAGTGGCCTCTGCATTATTGACAAAACAAACATACAAAAACAAATTAAGCATTCAAATGGAGCTGCAATAATCTATATCAGACAAGTTTCAGTACAGAATTTCAGAGAAAAATTGCAGGACATCATCAGATAATAACCTGAATACCATCGAAGATGTTTCCCAAGATTCCAGGACCAAGCTCTACTGACAGGGGCTGCAATTTGAATACACATCAATTTACCTATTTAAAATTCAATATTCCAACAGTTAAAACAAAACAATAAAACTGATAAGAAGTATTTTTATTTTTTTACCTTGCGTGTACGTAAGACAGGATCATTCACCGTCAGCCCAGCTGTTTCTTCATAGACTGCAAGAAAGTAGATCTTAACAAATAAACCTTTTTTGTAACTTCAATTTAAGTCTGATTATGGAAATCAAAGCTAGTACATAACTCTCTTTACAAACAATCAAGAAGGAACAAATAGAAATGGAAGAGATACAGCAATCCAGGGATGCTGGTAGGGAGAGAGTTGTCATTAGCAGGAATAAAGAAATTAAATAATATACCCTGGATTGTAGCGGAGTCTCCTTCCAGCCTAATAATTTCACCTATAAGATTGTCATGTCCGACACGAACAAGTTCATACATGGCAGCCCCAGCCATTCCATCTGCAACAACCACTGGTCCAGACACCTGTAGAAACAGGCACAATTTGCAGGCAATAACTTAAGTTGTTAGAGCTAGCAATGACAACTTTTACTTTGGAGTTGGAGAGCCGATAACGCAGGGCACAAAATTTCATTCAATGAGCACCAAACCAAGACAGAAATTTGGTAACCGATAATCCCACATCAGCATGATCATCTACGTTGTA
The DNA here is from genome assembly GCF_000226075.1 of Solanum tuberosum. NCBI lineage: Eukaryota > Viridiplantae > Streptophyta > Magnoliopsida > Solanales > Solanaceae > Solanum > Solanum tuberosum. Next base: position 953,428 of record NW_006239169.1, read on the forward strand.
TGCAAAATAGAAAAACTACATAAAAAAATCTAACAATGAAAGGCTCTACTTTTCTCATAAGGAAACTAATAATTAGGTAAACAGTGAACAGATGCAAGTGCACAGGCAAAAAACAAATTAAGATGTACTATTACCTAATGATTAACAGCAACTACAGTAATTCACTTGATTTAACGTTTATTAACTCACGAACAATAAAGCAACAAACTGTTTGACCAATGATCGACTCCAAAACCTTCTTAATTAAAAAAAAAAGGTTCGTTAAAGCAAAGTCCAAACAGTTGCATTCCCACGTTCAGCATTTAGAGAAAATGTATTCGCAAATAAAAACTGCAAATACTGTAAAATCATGTCCTTCCAAATTTCTATGGTTAGCAAAGTGAGACTGATCCAACTAATATACAACACTACTAGTGCTATGATTTCCATGGTTAGCAAAGTGAAACAGTTGTCACTTTCACTTCTCGTGGTTCAAACTATGTGAAATTTTCATTTTAATATATATGAGTTGATCTAATCCAAATTAGCTTCAAAATTAGTCATTACTGACTTTCAAAGTGTCACATAAATTGGAATGGAATGAAGGTCGTAAAAGCTCATACTCCAATCAAATTGAATCTCAAATGAAAATAGTAATACCTTTCTGACGTAACCATACTCACTCTCCTTTTCAGAATCTTCAAATGTAGTAAGAGGACCTCCAAAGAGCGACGGCATTGTAGGAGAGTGAAGTAAGTAAATATGGTGAACTCACGATCGGATCGATGGAAGATAAACCCTCTATAGAATTGCGGTAGATAAACGAGAACGTTACAGACAAAATAAGGAAGCAACGAGCGAGAGAGAAGAGAATGGGGGAGGGGGTATTAATCCGTTGTCGTACTCGTCTACTTGTCTGGTTCTCTCATGTGTAACGTGATTCATTCATCAACTTTTTCTTCTACTTTTCGAGATCTTTTAATTCAGTTTTGGCATATTTGTTATTATTAATATTAAAATATCTAGTAAAACTATATCTGTTGCACAAAACTCGGACTCTAAACATTTTGGAAAGTATTTTAGTTTTTGTTGCAAGTGTAACTTTTAGAGAGTAGCTTATTTTGAGAAAAAGTTTTTTTTTCCGATATTAAAATAACTATTTATTCTTGATTAAGGTTATATTTTTGGATAATATGTTTTCAATATTTGAAAAGCAACTTATATTGACACTGAAAAGCACTTACTATTTTTTAAAATTTTTTTTTTGATAAAAGCTTGATCAAATATCTCAATTTTCTAACTTTTTCTAAGAAAATATTTTTAGCTTTCAGAAGTTTTGTCGAATAGGTTATAAAATATCTGAATATTAATACATATATTACAGAAAGATATGGAAAAATATAACAAGGAATAAATATAATTCTTTTTTAGAGTATGACATGTTTGGAGTTATATAATGTCACTTATGATGTATCCATAATTTGATGACAAATCTAAAAAAAAATAAAAATTCGTTGTTACCTAACAATATTTAAATGATACAATATAATACAATTTAAGTAACAATCACTATAAATTTTATATTTTAACTAATAATACAATTACATTACAACGGGTACAACCATCCGAACTAGGTGTAATTACAGGTAGGGGTGTTCACAGGTCGGTTTGGATCAATTGTTGATCAAAATCAAAGTTAAACCAATTTAATCGATTTTAAAATTATTAAAATCATATCAAACCAAATATAATACACATTTGTTGGTTTGATTGTTTTCGGTTTCGATTTGATTATTCAGTATTAATTATACACAAAAATAAAAGAAACGATTCATTAAAAAGGAGAACAAGTACACAATTCATTCAAAACAAAAGATAGTTAGAACAACTCACATCACACAACTTTTGATCACAGAATTTTCAATGAATAAAAGTTTAAAATTCACTATTTTGGCATGAAAGAAAGAGACATTAACATTCTAGCTCCCGACCTCCCAAAATTATAGACACTCATATTCATGAAATCAATAAGATAAATGCTCTCATCTTGAACATTTTTACTTTAATAAATTATAAATAAATTTTGATCAAAACATATAGTAGATATATATATTTTTTTATAAAAATACTATATTATAATAAAATTTATCACATCAGCTCCGTTATTTCTTTGAAAAAAATCAAATCAAATACTATTAGTTTTTAAGAAATCTAAAATCAAATCCACATAAATTCAATTTGATTTGAATCGATTTTAATCCAACTGGGAACACTCCTAACTACAGGGGTTTATTTTAGATAAAATAAGGAAGAAGAAAAGGTGGTTGAATCTAACATTACTCTCAACTTATGGGGCGGATTACGTAAATTTAATTAAAAGTCAAGTCAAAACTTTTTCTTCATTTTCGCGGCTTTTTGGGTAATAAACTTCTGACAATATTCTCTGTACGAAAAACCCTTAACCCCATGCACTCTGTTTCCTCTAGGAAATCGCGAACCATCTTTTTTTACTTACTTAAATCTCATTTCGTCTTCATCTTCATTAATCTTCTTCTGTTACTGTTCCTACTGTCCAAAACTTGAATCAAAATTTTGCCTTTTTGTCCTTTTATCACCTTTTTTTTTCCTCTTCTTGTGTAATTTTCCTTTTTGAGTTTTTTTTTTTTTTTTTTTGTTTTTTCAGCATCGTAACGCGTAATGTATTTTTCTGGTTATTCAGATTCATAAATCACACTAAATGTAATGTATCAGTAAAATGTACCCACTCAACTCACTCACCCATTGTTTTTGTTGCCTTTTTTGAACCCCTTTATAATATCACGCCTCGATTCGGTTTCTAGGGTTTGAGCTCTATTTAACAAATGGCTTAGGTGGGTGTACACCGGTTGAATCTGTAAGTGATGTTTATTTTGTTTTGAATCTTTCATTTTCAAACTCTATTCCTCTTTGAATCAGTAAAGTTTCGTTTTTTTTTTTCATGATTTCCCCTAAATTTTGAAATATAAGTTGATTGCAGTTTGATTGTTTGAATTTGAAATGTATTTTCTTCAGTTTTCTAATTGAAATACTGTGCAGAAGCTGAATGTTGTTGGGGGTTTATTGGGGATTTCACATTGGAAGCTTGATGATGCTGTGGAAGCTGAGGATATACAGATTCAGAATGAGGCTAAATTAGATTATGGATCTGATTTGAGTTCTCAGAGTTTTGCTGGAAGGGACCGCGAATGATTAACTAAAGGTGGCATTTTTGATATGTCCTGTTTGTTGAATGATTCTTTTTTACTGCATGTAGACTGGAGCTCTTTTGCTTCCTGGTGTTGTTGAGAAGAGTAGATCAATCTTTTTGAGGTTAACTAAGTGAGATTTCTAATTTAAACGGACGAACGTAAAGAATTATTGTCTAGGACATTGATAGGGAAGTTGTTGGTTTAAGTGATGGATTTCTTCAAAGTGAAAAGGTTTAGAAAGGCTCATAAGCCGGAACTAGAGACTAATACAGAGGAAAAACCTGTTCCGCTGCCGGGAGAGCAAAAGAATGAGAATGGTAATGTGGGGAAAACAGCTTATGTTGATTCCACTAATGCTGAACCAGAAGATGACGATGATGACTTCATCACTAATGAAGTAAAGAGGAGGTTGAAGGAACTGAGAAGAAACAGCTTTATGGTATTAATTCCTGAAGAGTCAGCTCCAGAAGATGATGATGCAGATGATGAAGAAGAACAGGTGAACATGAATCCCGGTGATTGGAGGGATGTTGAAGCAGAAGGAAGACAGTTTTGGTCTGGCTTCAATGCCGTGTATGACAAATACTCTGAGCAAATGCTGTTTTATGACCGCCTGCATGTTCAGCAGCTGCGTGAAATTGGTAATAGTTCCGGACTATGTTATGCTTTACTTCCTGAAATAAACTTTGGTTCCCTTGCTTTGCACTAGTGGCTCCAAATTAGAAACTGAAATCATCTGTACAATCAGAAATCAATCGAGTAATATATGATAATATCAAAGAAATATTTTCCTTAAATGATAAATTTACAATTCTGGCTAGACAATTAAAAAGCACAATAAGAAAGGATAATCACACTAAATGTAAGAACAAACAATTCTTTTTGGGAAATAATCCTCTAATTAATTCCCTGGGATTTTCTATAGTCGGTGGAGTATATAGAATCCCAATCAAATATAGTTGGTAGAGTGAGTCATTGCATAAAGAGAAAAATTACCAATCTTTTCTTTCATTCGGGAGAAATACGATTGGGACTCGGGAGGAGCTAATTCAACCCGTCCGGTAAAATAAGAACAGCCCCCACATTCATTTGTTTCGAGAAATCGATCAATTCTGATTCTTTCTCTTATTTTTGGTGTATGGCATCGTCACTCCTTTCGGTGACATCCAAAGGATTTCTCCTTTGCTTTGACAATGAAATTCTGCCCTGGTCTCCTTCATAAAAAGGAAGAGATTTATTGATGTATTTATTGGATCCGTTAGATGTGTAATAATTCAGATGGTAATGATTGTATCTTGTACCAATGGCGTACTTTTCTAAGTAATGGGAAAGGGATGTGAGGCGTGCCATTGAAAGACTATTGAGACAAAGATGGGCTGTCAAGAACATAGAGGAGGTATCTTAGCTAAAGGCATTCAAAACATTACAAAGTAAAAACAAGTATTAGAGTAAAATAGTGCAATGTCCTTGTCTAAAGTTAAAAATAAGGTAAAATAGAGGAATTCACTTATCTATAGAGGCAAATCAAAGCTTTATCGTTAAAGGTTGAATCATGACCTCTCATAGTTGTTATCGTGTATAGATTCCTCAATGTTCAACCTCCCAAGTTTCAGCTCCTCTGCCTCTTGAACAATAGAGACTTCTTCATTTTGCACACCCTTCAGAAGGAACTTAGAATTACCCTTCATTGACTTTTATATACTGAGATATGATAGAATTACCCCTCATTCAAGTGTAAAGCTGCCATTTTGCTGGCATATTTGTGTTTTAGAACACAAACTAAGGTGTCTATCTATTGTCATAGCAGCATAAGAACGGGTCATTTGTAAAGAGACAATTTTCCACAACACTCGATGAACCAATCTCACCAAACACTCTACTTATTGTTTCAATGGAAGACTCAATTGACAAGTTCAATTGAATTTGCCGATAGATCATTCCTTTCAATTGAATTAGCAAATGAATTTTATACTTAACCCGAAAATTGTTCTGAAACAAATATTTTAAATAAATTGTGAAACTGCAACAGTGTGTCGTATTAAAGGCATTTAGAGATGAAAAGTCATTCTTTAAAGGTGAGCCTTAGAAAGTACAGACTGTAGTGACGGCTGTTTTTGGGTCAAACTAATCGAGACATCTTTTATATTTAATGGAGAGAACTGCTGTATTTTTTTTTTCCTGCGGTAGGGTTTGGTTTTGTTCCTCCAGCCATTAGGAACCTGGCAAATTCAATTGCACTAGACCTTTTATTTTATTGAAAAGTTTTATACATAAAGGTACCAAGATGGTACTTTGCGCTAGATCTAACCTAATGGGCAACTGCAAGTCCCAGATTCTGATTGCACAAAGAATCAGTTTTTGCTTATCTTGAGCACTTAAATCTCTGTTTCTATTTTGTTACCTCTAAATGAACTGTTACATAAGTTCCCTTGCGTGGTTGTTAGATGTGTTTCTATGCATGCTAGTATAAATATCTTGTAATTCTCATTTGTCCTGGTCTATACTCTGGCTTTGACGGTGCTTTAGTAAGTTTAATGTTGATTTTTTCACTATCGCTTTAACGGTGCTTTAATAAGTTTAATGCTTATTGTTTCTCTGTTGTTGCAAGCATCTCCAAAATAGAGCTGATTTGCAGCTTTCGAGAGTACCAAATTTCTTGGTGGTTAAAAAAATTTAGTATTTTCCAGGTTCGCATATTTCATCTACTTCTTCGCCAAGATCTGCACCTAAAAAGCTTGTATCACCCTTTCGGTGCCTGTCCTTGAAAAAAATGGATGAATTTCAGGATGAAACTCAGCACTTGCACCAGCCTGTGGCTAACATTAATCAAGATCTTGAAACAGCTTACGTAGCTCAGATGTGCCTGACCTGGGAAGTTCTTCACTGTCAGTACACACAATTGAGTCAGAAAATCTCTAGCCAACCTGATAGTCCCATCTTCTATAATCACAGCGCTCAGCAGTTTCAGCAGTTATTGGTCTTGTTACAACGATTTATTGAAACTGAACCTTTTGAACCGGGTACGAGGCCTGAAATTTATGCTCGCATGAGAAATGCATTGCCTATGCTACTTCAGGTTCCTAAAGTCCAAGGTAGTACTGATATCTATAATGATTGATTTCCGATTAGATGTTATTTGATTTTCCTAATGATTAAAGACTTTTTTTTTCCCTTGTATTGAATGACTTGGACTTGTTAAGAATATGTAATTTGCAAAAGTTCGCGTTGTATTTAATGCATATTAAACTTTGATGTACTGGAGTTGGTAAAGTTGATTTTCTCTTGATCTGTCTAAGAAATCCAATCTCTCAAGTTTAGGTTCAGATCAAAAGAAATTGGAAGATGATGAGTTGACAGTTCTTGCTCCAGATCTACTCAAAGTGATTGAAAGTTCAATCCTCACTTTTCGTCTATTTGTGAAGATGGACAAGAAGTCTAGCAGTGTACGAAATCTTTTCGGAAGCCAGAACCAGATGACAACACCCGTTCATCAGGTTCAATGTTCTCTTGAAAAGGTAAGGCATTGGTTTGATATTCTCTGTTTAACCATCCTTATGCGTGTACCTTACTTTCGGCACTGTACTTTTATGAGGTAGTATGGTTAGTGTTTGTCCTGGAAGAATTTCAAGATAGTTTCCTTTTCATGCTCCGGGGAATAAGGAAATATAGAATATATGTGTTTGTATAAAATAGTTGAGACCCACTCAGAAGAATATCCAATATGGAGCAGATTTAGGGAAGGCTTCAAACTTGTTTCCCACATTATCCACTTGAGATGAAAAGATGAGCTATACCATCAGTCAATGAGGTTGCCTTCGAATTTGTCTAGTCAAAATTCCCGACTTAATTCTCTCTTCTTGTCTCTTCCTCATCCTGTTTCTGAAATGTGGGGGCTCCATTTTCTTCTCTCTTTTAGCACATTGCACCACCTGTGGATTTCTTTCAAATTTTGCCACAAGGAACTGTACCAGCAGTTTCTGCGATATTCATATGATGTGTGATTAGGTGTCTTCGATTGTGACGAAGAGGACCATACTCCATATCATCAAATGATAGTATGGTTTCTTTCATAAGCCTTTTCTTGACTCTTCTATCTATGTCGTATTCATTCCCGTCCAGCTCTTATGCGGAGGTCAAGAGGAAAGTCTTGCTTCCTTTCCCCCAAACAGATTTCTGAACCATAAATTAATAGGAAAGTAAGGTTGTTTAGTGAAAGATTGTTAAATAATAAAAACTGGAAGACGTTTTGGCCATTGACAAATCCATAGTTTCGTTACAGTATTAGAAGTCCGCCATAGGAGATTTCTAGGTTTCCTCTGATTCCTATTTATTTGAATATTGAACTGATATTATTAACTTAATATCCATTTGCTATTTTCAGTAGTTGGTTGTAATGTAGTATTGCTAATAGTAATTCAAGCAACCCTTCGGGGTGGCCCAGTGGTTTGAGCTTGGGACTTCCATGTTGGAGGTCTCAAGTTCGAAACCCCTTGCCAGCGAAAGCAAGGGGTTTGCCTTCTGGGTCGAGCTCGTCGCACCAGGCTTGCCTAGTGCGGGTTACCTCTCCTATGTGGTTTGCGAGCTATTGCATAGGAGCGGGGTTTTACCCTGTGCGCACCCAAAGGGTAGCGGTTGCGGGTTTCCCTTGTCATAAAAAAAAATTAAAAAAATCAAAA
>NW_006239169.1:961606-978605 GCF_000226075.1 Solanum tuberosum
TTGCAATAGGAGCGGGGTTTTACCCTGTGCGCACCCAAAGGGTAGCGGTTGCGGGTTTCCCTTGTCATAAAAAAAAATAGTAATTCAAGCAAAGCTCTTGCTATCTCCATTTTGCTTTGGCTTGTAACTTGTAAGATAGTCAAGCAATGCCTACTTTGAGACAGAAGTTTGGATGTTGCTGTTGGTCTTCTTTGGGATAACTTCTGAGTCTTTCTAATGCAGAAAAAGGTGAAACTGAAGGAACTACGGAAGAAAACAAAGAACCTGAAGAAGAAATCATGGCCTAGCATGGCAGCAGATGTCGACCTGTTGCTTGGCCTTATTGATGTAAAGGTCATGAATAGGGTCCTAAGAATGGAAAGAATCAGTAAGGAGCAGTTATTTTGGTGCGAAGAAAAGATGAAGAAGCTAGATGTAACGGACGGCAAGCTGCAGAGAGACCCCTCTCTCATCTTATTTCCTGGTTAGCAGGCAAATCAAAACTCTTGACTTTCTAGAAAACCAATATCCTCTTTTTACCTTCTGTACTGGCTGTATAATAGGGTGGATATTCTTTTATCAACTGTTTGACAGTGGTGGTTTTTTTAGTTGAAAAGACTTGAGTTTTATTTAGCAATGCGTTCCCGATGGTTTTATTAAGCCTCATAGAAGTGGGGACAAGGCATGATGCTTGCCTTTTCATAATTTTTGCCATTGCTTTTTAGACCCAAAACTAGCAAACAATAGGAAGTTCTTTTAGGTTTTTATTGGTTTACGGAGTCGCAAACATCCATTAGATGATCATGGAGTGTGAACTAGTGATCAACGATGAGGTAATTTAGTTGGAGATAAAAAATAATTAGGTAATTTTCGAGACCCATGTCTATACACCGCCCTCATTAGAAATGTGTCACCAAACAATTCTGGACTTTCCTATTTTTTACTGTGACCTGGATCTACTACTTCCTCCGTTTCAATTTACGAGACATCTTTTTAAAAAAAGATATATTTCTCTTTTTTGGAATTACTTTATCCTTAATTACATAAACTTATAGCTATAAAAACATCACATATTTAAGACTTTCACGTTTTCATTTTCATTTGAACACGCTGCCTAATTAATAAAAGATTTATTTGGCTTGAATAAAAACAATAATGAAAAAAAGTCCTAATTATAAGCTGTTAACATCATTTCGTAGAGGGTTAGCAGGAGTATAAAAAGGGCTCTTCGCACATTTGATCGCTCGGTCAAATAATTAAAACTACTAACCAAAAGTTAAAAAAAAATTAAATGTACGTTTTATAACAAAACATATATATTTCTCCTCTATTATTTTAGTAGGCAACTATATAATATAATTTTTTTTATATAAAAGTATCATAATCCCTAGACAAGTCAACTAAAATAGTTTTAGATCTGGAGAAAAGAAAACAAGCATTGAGCATTGACAATAGAAAAAGAAAAATGTTCCCTCCCGAGTATTTTCCACGAATCTCTTGTTGGCTTTCAAAATGTTTGCTCCGTTTCAATTTGTTTGAAATATTTTTGTTGGAAACTGTTATGAAATGGACATGGACAGTTTTCTTCAGAAGCTTCTCTTTGAATACAACATTTGGAATAAAATATGTCAATAATAATCTCAATTAAGCCAGCAGATTTTGAAGAACTTAGAGAAGACGACGCAGCGTTCGGAATTGACTCACCGATAAATCCCCCGTCCATATCTAGCGCCACTGTAATTGAGGCATTAGAGACCAAAAAAGTACCTGCACCATGGAAAAATTGAACGCTAATGAGGAGATTCGAAGGACAATAAACCCTAGGAGGAAGAAGGATTTGCGTGGTCCCGTACCCTTCATACTCATCATCTGCGGCACTCTCGTTTACTACCACTGTGTTTATCGGAATGCCAGTATCGTCTCTCTCGTCTCTGACGTCTTTATTGTAATCATTTGCTCCCTCGCCATTCTCGGACTCCTGTATCGCCAGATGAACATTTCGGTTCCTGTGGATCCACTAGAATGGCAGATCTCACAGAACACTGCAAATCGCGTCCTTGCCTGCATTGCTAATACTATCGGCGCTGCTGAGTCTGTTCTCCGCGTTTCTGCTACCGGACATGATAAGCGCTTGTTCGTTAAGGTACTAACCAACTTGTACTATCTACTCTGTTATTCGATTCATCGGAAAGTGATAAAAACTTGAATGAAATTGTGTAGAAAAATTGTTTTTTGGAACTTAATATTGTGATTGGACTTGCATTTTACTTGGATTTTTTTGAGGTTTTGTCATGGAAGTGAAATTTCACCAAAAACTGGTAAATTCTTTTGAAGAAATTTTTTAAGAAACTGAGCCAAGGGTTGTAGTAGAAAGGTCCGTGTACACAATATCCTTTCCAGGTCTCATTGTGTAAATTTTCAAACTTGACTAAATTTCATGAACAAACAATGTTAATGTTTTCTGATGGCCGAATGGTAGCTTAATATGTGTTTCAATACTATTATAGCAAAAGTTATTTGGCTCGGCCGAACACAGTATCTGAGCTTCTACGTGCCCTACATTTCAGATAATTAATACAAAAAGGAAGCTCCATACAGAAACTCAAATACTAATTTGATGTAACTGAAAAATGGATTGGAGAACGTTATTAAAATCATCCTACTACATTGCCAGGTTGTGGTTACTCTTTATGTGCTATCAGTTTTGGGAAGGATAGCATCAGGTGTTACTGTTGCCTATGCCGGTGAGTCATTTCTTCTCCTATTTCCTCTACTTATATTATCGGGGTACAAGGTTGATTTTCATTCCCAACTTTGCGTCAAATTAAGCTGTTCTGTGTGGATTAATTTTATGCAGGACTCTGTTTTCTTTGCCTTTACATGCTTGCTGAGAATTCTCAACTGATCAGCGTATGTTTGTGGAGTCAACCAAGGAGAAAGGGCTCAAGAGAAACAGTTCAGAGCGACTAGGGTGTTTTGCTCAGTCCACGGAGCATATGAATTTCCTGGTTTGTAGATAGACGAAAAGAGGTAATGAAGCAATAAGAACAGAATTATAGTACCACTGGTAAAAAGTAAATAATGTAGCCCATATGTTCTATTGGTTCGAATTATTGCAAAGTGTGAATTCTGTGTGTAGCCTTTTGATTTCCTTGCACATCTCTGTAACATATTCCCAGTCCTAAGATGACTGTTTCCCCAGGCAACAAAGATACAAAGTTGGTTCTTGTTTGCAAATATTCTAGTATTAGCTTAAGGAACAAGGGAGCTTCTGCAAATTCACTAACGACATGATGATGGTAGGCGTTTAACATGTGTTTTGTCTTGATGAGTGGTTAACAACTACTGTTTGATACGTAGAATTTTGAGCTTGTAGATTTGAACTGATTGCCCCAAAATGATTTCTTTTGAAAAATTGCACAAAAGAGCATTTGATCCCATCTCAATTTTTCTTTTCAAATTCGAAACAGAAAAATACAGACTCCCTCTTGAATCACCACAGAAAACACAGATCAGAAAAACATGAAGATTTTGTGTCTGAAATCACAGAGTATCAAGGAGTTTGATCCTTGTACTTCAAATCCTGCCTCATTATATGGAACGGGAATATGAAGTTATCGACACTACAACCTTACATGCATGGCAATTCACAAGAGAAGAGACTGCTATTGGCGTGCTCTGCCATGACAAACCGATCATTGCTTTCAACTACACTTCAAAGTACTGGAAAGTGTTTGCAATACTCAAAATACTCATCGACGTGACAACAAAGGTCCTTGGTCATAAGATGGTTAAAACCAATACAACTTTTAACACTTGATTTTCTTAAAGGAGAAGATGAAGTAAGAAAAAAAATGGGAGTCACGTCTTCTCAAGTCTGAAAAGATCTTCTTCCCTCTTTTTTTTGCCGAGAACCTGAAAGTATCAGTAATCATCATCATCACCTCTCTGGCTCATATTCGACTTTTGAACTAAACGGACCACCTCAGACATTTGTGGTCGAAATTCTGGCTCCGACTGATAACATCAGAAATCACGAATAAGTCAAGAATCGTTATTCTTTAGGCTATTGATAGAAAGATATTAGTTAACTCCCTCCATTTTTGAAAATTACTGCAAAAGAAGTCTAACCTGAACGCACAGAGCAGTCACATTGGCAAATCTAGAGAGAGATTTAGGAGGATAAAGTCCACGCAGAGCAGGATCAGCCATTTGCTCTAAGGCATCTAGATCATGTAGTTGTGGCGATGCCCATTCGACCAGGCACTGTTCTAATCTTGGCTTTGAACTGAAGCATCGATATGAATATGTTAGATTCATATTTTGGTGGATAACTGTACAAATTAAAATTAGCATGCAAGGGGATGCACCTGTCAAAAGGCTTTCGCCCTGTCAATAGTTCCAACATGACAACTCCGAAGCTATAAACATCACTCTTCGAAGTATATGCAGAAGGTTTTGTGCATTCTGGAGCAGTGTATCCAGCATCCAAGTTTTTGCTTGATCGCTGAAAAAAAGGGAGAAGGTTGAATAATATTATTTAAGCATGACGTACCTCTACTAGACACCAACGCACCATGTGAAATATCTTAAGCATAAATCAGCAAATGTGGACTGATCCAGATTAACCCTATGTACCAACAACGGAGTATGCATTTCAGCAAACTCATGGTGGATCTAGGATTTGAACTTTATGGATTCTATATTTGAAGTATCGGATCTGAAATTTATTATATGTACATACTAGTCAATTTCTCAACAAATATATAGGATTTTGATCAAAGTTACTGGGCTGTGGAACCCGTACTTCCAATGCTAGCTCCACCACTGAATTTACAGACTACTAGTATTATTTATCTAGCCCGGATTGTTACCATCTTCTATGTTCATATTCATTTATATAGCACCATATCCTGTTTTTCAGAACATGGCACTTATTCTCAAACTAGAACCTGATCGCCATGCCAAACTACACAAATTTATACCAAATCATGCATCTATTACCCATCCAATAGACCAATACCATTCACCGCTGCGTGATGAAGAAAATAATGGAGGGCATGTGACTTGGAGAAGGACCTGGTACCATGGACATTCTATTTGGAAATGAGCTGTGCCAGTGACATTCTAAGCAATGATGGACACCAATTATGAAGCTGCTAACAAATTCAATCAGTCCTTGGCCAAGAAAAGGCAACAATATCCACATTTCATTTTTGAGTCTTCCAAAGTAGTATTCATTTTAATGGAAGACTATCCACATTATATATGTCAATAGTTACAAGATTTCAACTTTTATATGTCTTAATAGTTTTCGTAAAACTTCGAAATATCCAACATATAACTTGACAAGTTACATGCGGCCCACTTTATTTTTCTGAATATGACTTTATCCATTTCCTGTTTCAAGTGGTCACATTTGCAAGTTAGCAGGTTCCTAAATCATAACATTCAAAACTGCAGAAATAGTATGAACTCAGGTGGAAACAATACTTGCAGTATCTAAAGGTCTATCTTCACATACCTGATGAAACATTGCCATGCCACACTCACAGAGACGAGAATTCAATTCAGCATCGAGCACAATGTTTGAAGTTCTTATATTCCTGTGGAGACATGATGGAGAACAAACCTCATGCAGGTACCTATATACAAATTAAAATCATGTCATAGGATCTATTAGGAGAACCACATTGACTAGAGTGTTTCTTAATAATTCAAATCATGTTGTACTCGATGGAATATCAGTTACAGTGGAAACTGTAATGTCACTCACCACTAAGGACATGCAATTAATCTGTGCCAATAGTACTCACTACCAATACCAACATTAAAGGAAATCACCAACTGCAAGAGAAACAACACGAAGAGTTTGACTTACTCAAGAGCACGGGCGGCCCCTAGAGCAATTCTGACTCTTGTGTTCCATGTAAGAGGTTTACTGAAGTCATCCGACACATGAAGGAATTCATAAAGTGAACCATTTCTAAAATACTCAAAGATTAACATATTCTGTCCCTGTTCTGAACAATAACCAATAACTTCAGCTATATTTGGGTGGTGAAGATTGGAAATTTTGCCAACAATTTCTGTGAATTCTGTGCACTGCCCATCTTGGAAAAAAGAGGAGTCTATTTTCTGTACCGCCAGAACCTGGTAAATCAAAAATAAGATTTCTCCATTATGTTTATCATACAGTACAAATATGATTAAATACTTCTAGACCATATAAACATCAGCTGAACCTCCCTAGAAATGGTAGCCAACCAATTAGTAGCACCAGAAGCATTTGCAGGTTTAAGTTGAATCAAGCACGATATATCTGCTTGGGACATATATTATGTTCACTTCCACATTACAACTATCTGCTGCAATGAATAGAAAAGCTAGATAATCTGGCCTCAAGGGACTTTGAAATAATAAGCTAACAAAAGAAGATAAAAGCAACTAAAATTATTGCCATGTTAAGTTGGAGCATGTGCTATAGGTCCAAAAGTAGATGCGAACAGAATATGCAAGATTCCCATGCAGAGATATCTGAGCAATCCGTATTGTAGGATATGAAAAGACTGATACAAGTTCTAAAGAGACCTTTGATGAGAAGTGAGCTCACATCCATCCATCATTATAGTCTAATTTCTATGGTCAACTAGTACGCTTACAGTACCTATTAACATATTGCTGAACAAACTTCATCATGCAAGTGATCTGCTAAGGTCTGGAAGAAATTTGTTTTCGTTGAAAAGAACCTCTCTATAGTGTTGTAAGGAAACAAAGAAGAGGTCAAATTATATCTACACAAAGGCAATAGCCCAACCAGGAAATTTAAGTCAGTTTACCACAATTTACATGTAGCAGAACATGATCACCTATGCAATGATTAACAAGGACAACGTGATAGGTTCAAGGATTACGCCGGAACAATAGATGTAAGTTCATTTACTTTAGGTCCCATGCAACAGTAGAAGATCATCTATATTATTATTCATAAGTTCTACCATAAGGTTACAAGAATTATAAAGACAACTAGACAAGGACTATGTATTTATTTCAATCTTTCAAAAGGAACCTTCAGAAATAATTTTCACTTCAAACTTTAGACTTGGGCTGGTTCCCTGGGTACCATTCTGAAATACCAATGATTTCCTCTAGAAATGACTGTAGAAAACATTACTTTCAATGTCAAAGCAGGTGGAAGATATGTGCATGAACTTATGTATTTCATGAATACGAACCCTTCAAAACGGAGAAAAAGCTTAAATATCATAGATCTTCAAGTACTCATGAACAATATTAGCTCTACAAATATATATCTGTCTGTTGCCTTTTCTTCTGTTTACCTTTGACTAATCTATGTATTGTATCCAATCTCTCATGATGTATAATGGAGATTATGCAACCAATTCATGAAGTGAATTAACAACAAATATACCATAAAACTAAACAGCACTGTAAATCAGGTCAAGCTTACCTTGCCATCTGGATATTTTGCCATGTATACTCGACCAATTGATCCCTCACCAAGAAGGCGAGAACTTGCAAAGTTACCAGTTGCATTCTGCAAATCAGCTAATGGATAGTGATCTACCTTAACTGAACTGCTCTGTTTCATAGGATTTGCGAACTCTTTATCATTGAACGACTTGAGATGATCTGAAGGTGGAGCATTTTTCAGCTCCTTCTCATTAAAAGACTTGTGACGCTCTGAATTAAGACGCTTAAGAGCCATTGAGGAAGAGGTTTGCAAATGTTTTTCTGCAGCTGATGATGAATCAGAGGACATAATTTCTGTCAGATGAAATAATACAATTGTGACCAACAAGGGAGGTTGCTCTAGTCGGGAGAGCCTTCCATTTTCAACTAAGAGGTTTCGAGTTCGTCATAAGGGGGAAAGTGGGCATAAATCTCTATTGTCCCCTGGGTAAAGGGTTGTGGAGGGGTCTGTTCACCAAATAAAACAATAATAATAGTACAATCGAACCAACAACAACATACCCAATGTGATCCCACAAATATGGGGTCTACACAGACCTTCCACCTACCTTTGCGGGGTAGAGAGGCCATTTCTGAAAAACCCTTGGTAATAGTACAACCTAACCTTAGCTTAATTTTAGAGACAATATTCAGAGGACAAAGAATATGTGATTGGAAAGCCACACATATTCTTTTTCTTCTCCATTGCTCTCCTTTTATAGAAGGGGATTGGAAAGCCAAAAGTAAAATTACCTCTGAATTCCTCCTGCATGTTGGCACGTACGCTACTAGATAACTCCTGAGATGCAAGAGGAGTAAAAGGTTGACGCCGGCTAAATTTATCTTCTTCAAGAAAATGGGAGGAAGGTGATGATCTTTTTCTTCTTGACAATAGAGCAATTATAACACCAAGTAGCAACAAAACACCCAGTAATATCCCGGCAATGGCCCCTATACCCAGGCCAGATTTTCCAGATTCCTTATCTGACTTCCTGGTGTGTGGTTTAGCTTTCTGCCCAGGAGGCGGAGGAGGAGCTGATCCAGTAGACCAACTATTTCCGCCAGTCCTTTTAAGCAAAAAGAAAGTATCAGGCATTATAAATCGAAACTAGTTAACCAATAGTTCATCCAACACTCACTCTAAATTTTTGATGTCTTTCAGCTCATCCGGAATCCATCCATTAAATTGGTTGTTTGCTACATTCCTGTCAGCATTTTGTTGAATACACTGGCTTAGTTACGTATAATCAACCGAGGACACTTCATACTTGTGACAGTTTCTTACTCAAATCCAAGCCAACATTTTATTCAAGGGATAACGAAAAAAAGTATGTGATTACATATTTGGCCTACTAATGATTTATGATTCTATCAGTGTCTTATAAAGGGCTTTTTCTGCATATTGATTGCCTGAACAAGTGGCAAGGGGCATTCGGGATGTTGCATGCAGCCACGTAGTAAAAGCTCACCTCTCTCAAAGGAGGAAAAAAAGAGAAATATCTTTCTGAATCATAGACCTTATAGTACTAGAAGTCACAGTCTTCATAAGAAAAAGTACTAGAAGTCATAGTAAAACTTGGGCTACACAAGTTGGACAGTGTTTGAGCTGTCTATGCTGTAATCTCTAACTGATTGCGTACCTTGTTTCCGTTCTTGCATAAGCATTATGACCACTATCAGGAACCTTCTCATTTACCTATATTATGATCATTATACAGTCAATGCCCAACGGCAAACTGGATGTCCAAGAATTTTTTTAGCTTTGTGTTAACCAAGTGAAAGGTGGAACAGAGTTTTTGATCGAAGACATGACTTCTTACTTAAGAAGGAGGTCCTTTTGTAGAGCCCTTGAAATTTAAGTAAATATGCTACATTTAATTCTCACATAGAAAGTAAAAGTGTCGTGATGCATGCTCCTCGATTTACAGTTGGTTAGCTTTATCAAGAAACAAAAGATAACTCTAAAGGTAGACCAGGTATTGCTTTTGTGAAACAAACTTATATCAACCATAACATAGTGTAACTTTAGAAATACTGAAATACAGAGGCAGATAAGGTGGCATCTGATATACAGAATAAGCTTATATCAACTTATAGAATGATGCAAAGATGTGAATATTTCATGTGCGAGTCTAAGATCTTCAATGTACATCAATCCTAACACTGAAGATGACGAAGTCTAGGTACTCTACAAAGTTGTCTGGTTATAATTTCTTTTGTTGATATCTTACTTAACTTCGTTGAACAAACTTATAGCAACCATAACCTTGAAATGTGAAATCAAAGCTAACTTTAGAAATAAAGAGGCAGACAGGGTGGCATCAGACCTACATAATAAGCATATATCAACTCAGTAGCAATCATGGTATAATACAAAAGACAACCTAATACACCAATTATACTCAGATTTTGAAAATAAGATAAATGAAGAAGTCAAGAAACATGAAAAACTTTCTTGCTTTGCACTTTCTGGGAAATTTTTCTTCTTTCTTTTTTTTTTTTTTTTTGGGGGTGGTGGTGTTGGAGAGATGGGGCTAGAAGAGTGCTAAGAATCTTAGAATTGTAATTTTTAACACATAATGGAGGAAACTTACTACACTTTGGAATTGCAAAAACCATGACTTAGAATTGTAGCTTTACTAACAGTTCAACTTACAAATCGTCAAGTTCAAGATCAGCAAGAACATTTATTGATCCAGTAAACTGATTGTTCTGTATGTGCCTGCATGCGGAGTGAAAATGTTTAGCTCCAATCAAGATTTTGATCCCAAATATTAAGCACTAGCTTACAATTTGCTGAGGCTTGAGAGGGATTTAAGACCCTGAGGCAAACTGCCTGATATTGAATTGTAGGAGAGATCCCTGGATAAAATTGCACGAGTTAGTTGATACACTAGACAATTATATTACCTGACACACTACAATGCTTATGAATATATGTATGCATGTTGATATGCAGGAATGCATAGAGAAAGAAGTGAGGGGGCCGTAAAAGCATTGTTATCTTACTTGACTTTATTATCATAGAGAGACTGGACTAACAGGATAATTTTAACTTATGTGGTGTTTCGTAGGAAGTACAAATGAAAATTAGACTATATATCGAGTCAGTAGTCCTTCATAACCTGTCTAGGCGGTGACACAAGGTGATCCATCACCACTTTTGCTTTCCTATTAGTAATAAAACTCTAAGCTTAGTTCTTAACAGAGTGATCAACTTGAATGGCTGCAAGGATTGGATTGGTGATATAAACGGCAATTCAGGTGAAATATCACATATTATATATGTCAATGATACACTAGTGTTGTGTGGTGCTGAAGAGGGGCATGGTTATTCTCAAAGGTGATACTTGTCGCCTTGGATGCTATTTCTCGTACTGAAAGTAATGATCTGAAGGAAACCTCTGAAAATAGTTAAGTAAAACCTCATTCCCTCATTCATGGAGGCAAAGATTTTATGCTGAGTATTTGAAATGCTAAGAATCCACCCGAAAACAAATAACCTCTGCAATTAAATGTATCACTTACCTTTTTGGTCCATCTTGAATTAATGTTCTCCCTAGAAATGTCTTATCATAAACCCAAATATCCTTTAAAGAAGTGTCATACAATTTCACATCTCTATAAATTTTCACTAATCCATTAGCAAGAAAAACTGTTAGCAGGTCATGGTTGTTCTCTTTTAATTTTGAACAATCACATTTCAAGTCAAATATGGACATTCCAATTGGAATGAAGGAGTTTCAAGAAAATTCAATGTTAAGGCTATAGAGATGCGATCAGAAGTCTTCCATCAGTTAAGACTTTACTCAAATCAACTCAATTCACACATTTCCCACACCTTTATGAATAATCACAGGCGTGCAGATTTCCATCCTCAAGCACACAAGCAGCAAAGAATGATGTTCAATCTATATGACTAGGGAGCTCATTATTTACACATCCACATTGTTCATTGTCATTCCACATCTAGCAACAATTTCTTAATTGTTACTGTAGATTCAGATCAGAGATAAGCAGACAGCGAACAAAGGATAGTCAGGAAAAGGCAATGCAAACATATTCTTGGAACAACTAATATCAATGAACTTTTCTACTTCCAGAACCATTCACTCTAGTCTGTCTCTAATATTTCCTTGCAGCCATTCATGAACTTATTTGCTGAAGGCAAGACCTTATAGAAACAAAGAAAAAGACAAAAGGGAGTAGCTGGATGCAAAATTTGCAATACTTACATCTCAGTTAGTTTTGTAAGTTTTCCAAATAAATCACTCAGTGATCCACTTAGCTTATTATGATTAAGATTCCTGCACAACACCAAGAACATTATTGACACCTGATATGAAGCCTAAAATTTAAAACATTAAGAATAAGAGAAAAACCATTACATGGATTTAAGCTCAGTCATCTGAGAAATTGAATAAGGTACAGTTCCACCAAATTGATTTCCAGAAAGATCCCTGCAGAACAAGAACCGAATGAGGGACTGATAGGGCGCAATATCAACAGAAACAGATCTTCTGGATAAGGCTTAATGCTACTTAATAATAAATAGTCGGACTAAGAAGACACCGAAAGGAGGTGACCAAAAGTTGCAGCCTGAGGAGAAACTTCATAATGAGTAATGTCTAAGAACTTAATGCTTGTCTGCCTACTTACAGGTGTTTTGTGCGAGGAGGAAGTTGGTATGGTATGTTGTCCTTCAGGTTGTTTTTGCTCACATCACTGCACTATGACATTCAAATTCATCTTTGTCAGGACCAGTTCTTTCAGTGGACAGATAAAATCACATAATATAAACCTAATTTCCAATATCCAAGAGTTGTCTGGGCCTCACAAGTAGGTAACTTTCTCCAACTTATCAAGCTGGAAGCCAAGTGATCCAGTGAGCCCCAAGCCAGATAGATCACTGCAACATAATTTAGGAATAAGCAGATCATGGATTAGTAAAAGAATCAGAAGGCAACTTTTTCTTTTCCTTACGCGTTGTAAGTAAAAGCAAATGAAATGACAAAAGCAAATAAGAAAAGGAAAGAGGTACATTTCAGTGACATCTGAACCAGAACACTTGATACCCTTCCAAGAATCATCACAAGGATTTCCTCCATCGGATTTCCATCCATCAAGTTTGGAATGGGGCTTCAAATACTGATACATGTCATTGAGAGCTGAAACTGTAAAGACAATTAAATTTGTTATCTACATATCTAAAGATGTATATGAATAACATTTATTGGTTATCTAAGCTCGCAAAGATTCAAAGTTCTTCCTGCGCTCTAGCCAAATAATTGAGAAGGTATACATTACTTCTCAATTCAGAATTGGGGATTTACCTTGTTGGGAATCTGTTTTCGAAAGCACCACATTAACAGTGAAGGAGCTTGTAAGGATGATCCAACAAAGGAAAGTGCACGGACTTATCATCATCATCATATTTGGGCGATCAGTTGCCCAAACCTAAAATACTTGTCAAACAACAACAAAAACAGCAGTATTATGAAATCAGTAAATTAGTACTACAACACGGAATTTGAGTAGGGTGATGATTCCAAGTCTGTACATTGCTGCCCTACGCGAAGAGCAAGTTGAGATCATTCCCCAATCGGCCTCTGCGCGAAGGGTGATAATATCTCGAGGGATCAAAAAATTATGAGGAGAAAATTGTTTGTCGACTCTCGAAAGAATGCATTTGGGAGTGGCGATGAACAGTAGCTGAATTGGGATTGGAAATGCTCCAATGGTAACGACCCTGAAAATTTGGAGAAGACAGTGAAGAAGAATGAAATTAGGCACTCGTTTCGATTGGACAGCCATTTTGCGAATGCTTCGCCCAAAAGCAAGGATGACCTTTGATCCATTTTTCAGTTGTAAAATATTTATACGTGTGTGTGAGTGCGCAAGACGAGGTAATCGCAGAATATATATTTCTGTTCAAGCTTTGCCGTATGTGGGCTTCAAATTTCTATACTAGAGTATAGGCCATAGGGAGAAAGTGGAAAATACAACATTTTTAGTGTAAAATTACACTGGCATGTTGTGTAGTGTTAATTCAAAATTAATTATTTTAATGTAAGACATTAAATTTTGACAAAAATATCCTTCGTTAAAAGTTACTTCATATATTCCATATTAAGTGAATTTTTGGAAAAAAAAATTATTGTAATTTTTTTTTTGAATTGTTCAAAGTTCAAAGTTCAAGATAAATGCATCATTTCCATTAATGATGTTATATATTTCTTAGAAAATAAAATATACTACTTACAAAGTTATATTTATGATTTCACAAAGGATAATAGTGAAAAATATGAAATAAATTATGTCCTTAAATATTTTTCTTAACAGATGTACATTACCTTACAAATTCACTTAATATGGAAGAGAGGAGTAAAAACTAGAGAAATTTATTACTTTGAATGTCATAAATGTTGCGGAAGATTAAATTGATAAAAGTTTGAACTACATGAAATTTGAAACTCCAACAATTTTTCAAACTTCAGCACCTTATGCTGGAGATTTATTTGTCCTAGCTTTATACTCCAACACTATGTATTGGACTTATTATGTGTTAAGAAGCTATCAGTATTTTTGTCAAAATTTTATTTTTCCGCATTAAAAAGTGGCCTACATTTGAAATAATGGCTTAAATTTTGATTGCCAGCTCAAAAATTGGTACATTCCACAATTCACTTGTTTCTCTATTTCGATTTATATAACATAATTTGAACTCAGAGAGTTTTGAAACTTGTATTTTTAATATATTAAATTTGTGGTCTTAAATACATGTAGCGTTTGTGTTGCTATAAAAACTCTTCACTAAAGGTAAAATAAAAAGTGTATAATTAGATTTTTCAAATACAGACAAATATATCCGCACATCGTGAATAGGATTACGTGTTTTTCTTTAGTAATAATAACGATATATATAAGTTAAACTCATAAAGAAATAATGTTACTGCATAAATTGGAATGAAGGACGAATGTGGCCAGTGCAGTAGCTGTATGAAAATAAGTACAGTTTGTCTTCATAAACTACAAGCTGGTTTTTCACATACAGCTCTGAAATGTATTGCAGAATTGTACAATTCCTCCAGTCCAAAAAGAAAATTACAGGGTTGGGACTCTTTCCGAAGCACCGCCGATGACGGTGAGCAAGTTGTTGCCAAAGGGGTCACTCAAATGGGCAGCCAAATTCTCAACAGGACCCTTTCCTGTCACATAGGCTTGGATGAAGAAACCAAGCATAGAAAACATGGCTAGTCTTCCATTCTTGATTTCTTTTACCTTCAAGATTGCTGCCTGGTCTGGGTCCTTTGCTAGGCCTAGTGGGTCAAATGGACCACCTGGGTGTAGCTTGTCCTCCAAATCCTGCATCCCAACACAATTTGTTAAATCCACAATCTAATCAATTGTCAATAGATAGTGCCTTTATGATCGAGGCAACTTACTGAGTTTTGAATAAATTAATTATACATATTAAGTAGATTTCTTAACATAAATTTAAAACTCTAGTTCCGCCCTGTCAGCGCACATAATATTATGATGAAGGTTGTAGTAGTAAATTGGAGCTCACCAAGCCATTAATAATTCTGTAGTACTCAGCACCACCAACAAGAACAACCTCCGCGACGACAGCAAGAATAAGGTTGATGGGAATGTTCTTTCCAAAGTAACTCAATGTGTTTCCATCTAGAAGTAAAGCTCCAGTCTACACATGAGCCGAAATTTCATAATCAGGATTTCCCCTCACATTTAAACAAATTGCAATTAGTGGTGATATATATATATATATATACCTTGAACCAAACAGCTTCAGGACCACAGTTGGCACCAAACTTGTTGAAGGCTTCTGGGATAATAAATCCAGCAGCACCAAGCATAGCCCATCTGGCGTGGATCAGCTCATATGCCTGATATCTGCAGCAGATCGAACAATTTTGAACTTAGATCAATCTCCACAATCAACAAGAACAAAATTGGCTGACTGAGAGTTTAAAATTAATTAATGTGTCACTAGTACTACACTTACTTGGCGAAGTCTTCTGGCTTCTTGCTCAAACCAAAGGGATCGTAACCGTAGCTGCAACAAGTACAAGAAAATTCTTATATATATTGTAATTTCAACAATTTTATATGCTAGCAATATAATTTAGCTAAATTACGTGATGTAGGAAGTAGATCGAGGCTTACTCTCCGGGAACTTCTCCGTTCAAGTACTCGGGGATTTCTGATCTGTCCAATAGACCGTCGGGCAGGAAAATTCTTCTGTCAGGTCCTGAAAATATTCCCAAAATTTAAGCATATAAAAGCCAAAGGGAAGATGTTAAACAGAGGCTGCATGAACTTAGGAGTCTACTCTTCCGTTCAGTTCGACATTAGTTACAGTACAGTCAGACGTTAATCTACAATTTTAATATAATTCTGTGCGAAAGATAATAGGTTCACTTATAAAGGGAGAAAATGTAATGTAGTACTACTCTGTTACAATTAATACGACTACTGCATTAAATTTCATGTCCAATCAAACTCATAAAAGGGAAAGTAGTAATGTTACTCACCGTACCACTTTGCGAGCTCATCGTCAGCAGGGGAGACAGCGGCAGCCTTAGCTTTGGCAGGAGCTGCAGCCTTCTTTTTGAAAAGGGCAACAGTTTTGAAGGTAGCAGAGGAGGATGGAGAAGGAGCAGCAGGCCTTGCAACACCGCTAAACTTGACGGGACTTCCGAGCATCTCGGAGACGTATAGAGAGGTAGCTGCAGCCATTTTTAGCCAAACGGTGAAGCTGACAAGAGGTAAATTGAGAGAGTTGATGATGAGAAGTGAGAATTGAGGATGGTATTTGGAGTGGAGATATTAGCTTAAAGCTTGTTCTGGTGGATGAGAGCGTGCCAAGTGTCGGCCTATTATTGGAGCTACAGGGAAGATGAATGTGGAATCTGATGCAGGGTTTTGATTGGAAGGAGTTTGTGACGTGGCAGATGACAGTGCTGACATGGCATGCATCGCAAAACTCCTGGATGAGACTTGGATAACGTGACCCTATCCACATTGCAATTTGCAATGCAACAATACTTTCTTATTTTTCTATATTTTCCTCTTTTACATTCTCTTTTTTATATAACATAGTAGTGTATAGAGCCGTCAATATGGGCTAGGCCCGTTGGACCGGCCTGGCCTAACCCGGGATTTAATAGGGTTGGGCTAAGATTTTTGAAGCCCATTTAAGAAAAGGGCTTTTTAGCCCGGCCTGAATAAGCCTGCTGATTTGTGGGGCTTGAGAAATATAGGTAGGGCCGGTCCGTGGGCCAAATAAAAATAATTTAAAAAATATAATATAATATTAAAATTTAAAATTAAAGAGAGTCCAAACTCAAAATCTATTTAATATTTAACTAATTGAAACCGCATATAGATTGCAGAAGAAAATGAAGATGCTAAGACAACCTTGCCACAAGATGATTCAGATATGCTTGATGAAGATGATCATGAAGTGTTGGATACGCCATAGATTTCATGATGTGTTAGATACGCCATAAGTTTCATGATTTTT
>NW_006239169.1:979373-986623 GCF_000226075.1 Solanum tuberosum
ATATTGTTTTGTCGATATTTATGATAATATTTTTAAATTATAATTTATAATTTATTTTAATAATTATAAATTTTAAAAAAAGTGGGCTGGCCCGGCAAGCCTGTAGCCCACGTACTTGTGGGCTGGGCCGACCGTTTTCTGGCCCACACCAAAAATGGGCTAGCCCGGCCTGACCCTTAAAATGTCAAAGCCTGTATGGGTTAGCCCGGATGGGGTGGGCTAGCCCATATTGACAGCTCTAGTAGTGTAATACACTCTTTCGTTTTAATTTGTTTATTTTATTTTCTCTTTTAGTTAGTCTAAAAAAGAATGTATCCTTTTTAACAATTCCGTAAGACTACAAAATTAAATGTTTTAGTACATTTTATCTATCTTTAGTTTAAGTTTACAAGATTTAAAAATTCTCTTTTTATATTTTAAATACTGTGTCAAATTAAAACTAAACCAATAAATTGAAAGAAAGGAAGTATGTTAAATATTAATAGCATTTTTCTTTTTCTTTTTAGTGCAAGCATTGTTCCTTTCATGGATCTAAGCTATGCTCCCCAGTCCCTAAGCCTAATTATTACTCCCTATTCCTAATTACTTGTCTACTTTTGAAGTGACACACCTATTAAGAAATCAATTAATGACATAGTGAGTTTACCATTTTACCCCTATTTAAATTATGAAGTGATTGAAAAGTTTGCATTTTTCAAAGTAATTAGTCATTTAATTGAGGATATAATAGGTTAAAAAAATTAGTCCTTTCTTGATTTGTCAAAATGGACAAGTAATTAGGGACAACATAAAAGAAAAAACGGACAAGTAATTAGGGACAGAGGGAGTACTATATTAGAAGCTCTATGGGAAATGAATAACTTGAATGTTGAACCCCAAATTGGCTTAAATAGATTCTTCTTAAGATATGAATTGAAGTAGTTCATTAGGATGGGGTTTTTCAATTCAAATGGCTCACATACTTTTCACGAATAAAAGAAAAATAATCATTAAATTTTACTAAATTGAAATTTAGGATTGTCCCTTTGCATGACCTCATGTTTCTTTGATATATTTCACAGATAAGACAAATAGCTCTTTATATTTGATGGTTAGTAAAATAGTCCATCAAATATATACATAGTTTTATCAAAATTGAACAATTTCTTTTGTTTATGTTATATTTGAAATATAGACAAATATTTATCTTTAACAAAATTTACTTGCGAGAACCACCTGAACCGTTTAAACTGAAGAAACCATCGGAACAGACTTCTCCCAAATCCCAATTCATTTCCTCCAATTTGTACGTTAAAAAGAACTATATTCAAACAATTTAAACCCATTATACACTTCGTTCTACCTTATATTATATGAAATAGAGAATGAATCAAGGTGTATTCTCCCCTTATGACCCTGAGCGCAATAGCATCCTTTATAGTTTTATAAGGCCACCATGAAATTTCTTCTATTCTACCTTATATATGAATAACGAAGAATCAATACTTATTTCTTCTACAAATCCTCAATGGCATGTGTTCTAAAAATTGAAATTCTTCCGACTTAAAGCAAGTGGGCCATTCTGTATAATAATAATAAATTGGTCCCAAAAGTATTATAATGACATAATATATAAATGTGTTATTTAATTTAGCCTTATCTAATATTTATGTCCTCCAACTTTGAATGTACACAAATAGATACTTAAACCATCTAAATGTTGAACAAGGTGACATAATACACGTAGAATTCCAGGTATGTTATGAATTGCAACACAGGAAACCACATAGGAATGTGTATCAACTTGTTCAACTTTTGAACAGTTTAAATGTCTAGCACATGACCCAAAGTTGGAGGGTAGAAATGTCGGGTGAGACCTAAAAGGTAAAGGATGATTTTACTGATGAAACGTGTGTTGAGTACATTAATGTGAAGGGTATTTAAAAGAATGATACCCCAACTATAATCCCTAAATATAGTAAAGTACTTAGAATCCTATGGTTAGTAAACAAATAAAAGATCCCAAAAAACTAGGGAACATATAACAGTAACAAAGTGCAATAACAAACAACAATCACGACTTACAATTTAACGGACACATTTATGTATTATACTGTAACTAGTAAAATTACCCGCGTCTCGCACGAGAATTTATAAAATAATACTTTTAACCTATCAGCCATTAAAATTAAAACACTATATTATCTTACATACAAGATTACGTAGTAACAAACATTAATAATGTAAAGGAAAATGATAATTATAACATCTTATCATTTATCCTTCAATCAATCATCTTTAATTTGATTTTATAATTTATCCTTTTTCTTCCAGGAAGTGTTACTATTAGATATTTTTGGGGAATCAAATGAACATCAACTTGGAGTATAATTGTTGGTGAAGGGATAAATAAATTTTAAAAGGCTGAAAAACGTGAACAAATATTCTAATTCTAATGTGTAGAAAGTAAAGCCTTACCTTTTGCTTTACATATATCATTTTAAAGTTCCCAATTTAAATGTATCATAAGTAATTATTAAAATGGAAAATTCAAGGGAGAATGTATCATATTGGACAACAATTGAACTTATTATATATACTTAAAAGGGAAAAATATTACATAAAACTATTCAGTTTGTTTGAATGTTTTTATAATCAACATACTAGAGTGATGTAGTTCAATTTGAAACTACACTTCTATTCCAATTGCACGGTCGAGAAACACATTTACTACTTCAAGAAAAATATTTACAACTTGCAGTAAACTTGAGAATCTGTCTATACTTCATATTGAATATGAACAATTAATTTATTGTGTTGTTATCTATGTCTGTGTGTAGAAGAAGAAGAAAAAGAAGTTTAGAATTTTTGGTGTTTGAAAATGAGAGGAAATCTCTCTATTTATAGACAACAAAGGGTAGTGTGAACAAATGATTATTGTGCCTTATCAGAAAGGTCACAACTCTTTGGAAAAGTTACAACCCTTCGGAAAGGTCACAACCTTTCATAAAAGTCATAACTTTTCATAAAAGTCGTAACTCTTCATAAAAGTCACAACATTTCATAAAAGTCACAACTTTTCATGAAAAGAGGAAGACTAGTTTTGAAAATAAATAAATTAAAAGAGAATCTTAGTTTGTGGTGTCGCCATGTAGGCGAGCCTAGGGTTCTCTTTTATGTATATATATATATATATAATATGCTTGTTTGTTTGTGAATAACAATAACTGTTGTTGTACCACAACAATCATAAGTGACTGGGGGTTTGAATTAAAGGTGACATTAAGGTGTCAAAATAAAGGGTCGGTGACATAAGTCTTAATTATTGAGTGTAGGTGACAATTATGTGATTAATGATTAAGGATTGTGGAGTTGCCCTCAAGTTTATAAGTTGGCAGTTTGAGTCCATTGAATTAAATGAGGGGTAAAAGGGTAAATGACTAAAACCTAATTTACCAATTTTGGTTACCAAAATTGGAGGGAAGCCACCAGCGAGCTGTACCAAAAGGGGGGAAATAAAACACTTTCCCCCCAGCCTCCCCCCATATTCCTCTTTTTATTCTTCTTCTGCTTTGTTCTTGCTCTCTTCTTGCTTACCTTTCTTCCCGTTCACTTCATCATCTGCTTTTTCTTTTCGTACATTATTGGTCTTGGCTGCTAGTTCTTGAGCTTTTTTCTTCTTCTTTTCATCTTCTTGAATGAGATTTAGCTAATCTAATCAGTGGACCAGATTTCGTTCTGTATCAATTGGAATTTCTTCATAAGTGATTGGGTTCACACACCATTATTTTGGTAAGTAAAATTAACAGTTCTTTGAAATCATTCATCATTATCTAGGTAGCCACAGTTTTTTTCAATAATTTGCATTCGCGTTTCCAACAAATGGCTATATATGTTGCAACAGAAAGGTTATTTCAATCGCAATAGAAAAGTCATATGTTACAACATATGACTTATACATTTTGTAACAACATGTAATTTGTGTTTCGCAACAGAATAGTTATATGTAGCAACATATGACTTACATTTCGCAACAAGATAGCCATATGTTGCTACATATAACTTACACATGTTGCCACATGTGATTTATTTGTCATAACATATCAATTATATGTAGCAACATATGACTTACATGTGGCCACAAAAATAGTCATATGTTGCAACATATGACTTACATGTGGCCACATAATAGTCATATGTTTAATAGCCATATGTTGCGACATATAACTTACACATGTTGTCACATGTGATTTATTTGTCACAACATATTAATTATAGGTAGCAACATATGACTTACATGTCGCCACAGAATTGTCATATGTTGCCACAGAATTGTCATATGTTACAACATATGACTTACACATTTCTTCATTAGTACTAATTATTTTTTTAATTAATTTCTTCAGGTGCAATAAATGAAGGGATTATTTGTAGGGATTGATTGTCGTGGTGAATGAATTGAGAAGAAAAATTGATACATTTGGCGTTGGAAGAATGGTAAAAAACGGGAAGGGTCGGTAGGGATGACTTTCGAAAGAAATATTTTGTATGATGATTTTGTGAATTTAGTCATGCAAAAATGTGGATACAATTGTCAACTGAAAGATCTTGTCATGAGTTACATTCCCCATTTTTTTCTTAATGAGAAGGTCTTACATTTTAAAATAATTGATCAGCCTAGTTTTCTTGTTTATTTGGTAGGAGCAGAGACCGCCCATATTAAGAGTCTACGTGGATGAAAATTCTATCGAGGAGGATCATAATCTCGAAGAAGACCAACAAGATATGTTAAATGATGAATTTGATGTTGTGGACATGAATAATCACGATGCTGAAATTGAAAAAGATGAAGTGCCGAACTTTGAGAGCAACAGTCCTCCTACACCTATTGTTGGCAACAACATTCCATGTTCTTCTCAATCATCACATGTGAAAATGTCCGAGATGATGAAATCGGTTTTTATAAGGGAATGACATTCAAGTACAAGGAAGAACTGACAAATTCATTGAAAATTGCTTGCTTGAAAAAAGATTTTAGACTGAAAAAGGTGATCAATTCTCGTAATGTGTTTTCTTTTAAATGTTCATATCCGGAGTGCAATTGGTGGCTGAGGCTTGTGAAATTTACAACTAGCGACAGGTTTGTCATTAGAATCTATGAAAAGTACCATACGTGTGGTTCAGAGCATCTTACAAGCCATAATCCCCATGCCACAACAAAAGTCACAAGTAAGTACTTTGAAAATAGGTTCTCAATGGTAAAGGCCCATCCACAAGAGACATGTCAAATCAACTCCGCACAAAATTAGGTTGTAAGGTAAGCTATTGGAAAATTTATAAGGGCATAAAGCATGCTAAGTCTAATGTTAGAGGAACACATGAGCACGGATATGCAGTGCTTAATGCGTACTGTTATATGCTTGAATTTGCAAATCCAGGAAGCAAGACGATGTTGTCGCTCGATGAAAATGGGAAGTTCAAGTACTTCTTTGTATCATATGCCGCTTGGATAACTGGTTTTCAAGAAATGAGAAAAGTAATAGCCGTTGATGGGACATTCCTGTAGGAGCAAGTATGAATGAGTTTTGCTATTGGCGGTTGGCACAAGATGCTGAGAATCATATATTTCCAGTGGCTTTCTGTGTTGTGGACAAGGAATGCGATGCCTCATATGAATATTTTTTTTCAAAAATATGAGAAGCTTTGTAGATGATACTGATGAGTTGTGCATTATTTCTGATAGGCATCCAAGTATTTGAAAGATGGTTTCGACTATTTACCTTGCATCTCATTATGGTTGTTGCATGAGACACCTTGGTGAAAATATTCTAAATAACTTTCACAATTCAAAGGTAGTGATCCATTTTTATTGACCCATTTTTATAAAGCAGCAAAGGCGTACGATAGATGTGAGTTCAATGGCCATTTCAATCAAATAAGAGATTTGGTACCAAAGGCGGCTGAAACTCTTGAACGTATTGGATTTCACACATGGAGCAGGGCATTTTGCCTGGGAAATGGGTACATTATTATCTATACCATCTCGTTTGAGTTTATTGTAATTTTATGTGTTTTGATTGATTTTTATTTTTTGTTTTGTAGATATAACATTATGACGTCAAACATCGAGGAGTCGGTGAACTCTATGTTTGATGTTGAAAGAGAATTTCTCATTGTCGCTCTATTTGATCAAATAAACAGGATATTTGCACTTTTATTTCACCAGAAGCGTAT
Source organism: Solanum tuberosum (assembly GCF_000226075.1). Classification (NCBI taxonomy): domain Eukaryota; kingdom Viridiplantae; phylum Streptophyta; class Magnoliopsida; order Solanales; family Solanaceae; genus Solanum; species Solanum tuberosum. The sequence continues at coordinate 985,587 of NW_006239169.1, forward strand.
GAAGTTGGTGAACTTTGCAAATAGATTTGTTCCTTCAATTGAAAAAGACATATCAAAGTATGTCAACGCGGGCAACAAGTTGTTGGCTCATCAAATCGCTAACTACATGTTCAGTGTCACTGGTCATGGTGATGTTGCTACAGTGGATCTACAAAGAAGAACTTGTACTTGTAGAATTTTTGACTTGGACAAAATACCTTGTCCACATGCCATGGCAGCGCTTCGAGCCCAATATGGTGCCGATTTTGGAAATCAGATTTATGAGTACTCCTCTCCATATTATTCAGTGGAAAAATACATAATGGCATATTGTGAGGAAATTCACCCGGTGCCACCTGAAGATTCTTGGATTGTCCCTTTGGATATCATAGAGAGAGAAATACCTCCTCCATATGTTGATCCAAGCAAACCTAAAAGAAGGAGATATAAAAGAGGGTGTGGAGTTGGTGAATCATTTCCAACAAAAAAAAAAAGTGTTCCGTATGTAGGGACTTTGGCCACAAAAAAACTACATGCGCAAATCGAAATGTTTCGTAAGTGTTGTTGAATTTTAATGAATATTTTATTTTATTTGAGGATAATGCTCCCTATTTTCTTATCTTAATTTGAATCAACTTATGTTATGTTATTTATATAAAATGTGTGGTTTATTTAATTATGTGTTGCTACTTACAACAGAATATTACATATGTTCCAACATATCTCAATTATGTGTTACATGTACTATATAATAACACATATGTTCCAACATATATTAATTATGTGTTAGATCTTACAACATAATATTGCATATGCACCAACATATGTCAATTATGTGTTACAAATACCACAGAAAACTCATTTGTTCCAACATATTTCTAATAAATAATTACGTGTAAGGTGTGTGAACCATCAATCAATCATTACTGTCATTGGAACAACTTTCAAGAAAAAAATTAATTACAACTCTTCATATTTTACTCTTTTTAAAAAAAATAAGTACTTTCATTTGAAAAGTCAAAAGTTGTCTCTTCTCTTCTATTCGTCTTCAGAAGTTG
>NW_006239169.1:991522-994021 GCF_000226075.1 Solanum tuberosum
TGCACAAGTATGACTTAGAGTTGTCTTAGGCGATGGTCTTTATGTGATGAAATGAATTGTTAAAGGTTTAGGTCTCTTATGCATGAGTATTATTGAAGATGGAAAGGTTAAATGGTCAGTCCACTTTTGGTGACCCTAATGTGGTGCCTTAGTGTGGATGGTGGTATGGGATGCTATCCATACATTGCACAAGGTTATAGCATGAGGGTTACTTGAGGTGAAGGTTTAATGTGAAGGTAATGGCTTACATTGTGTTTATGTTCTTTTGTGATAAATGACTTGTATGTTGGTTATGTTTGAATACTATGCCTCTTATACTTGTGTTCATGAGATTTTATCAAAAATGGCATATAGCATGACTTTGAAACAAAATGTTTGTTTTAAGCATGTTTTTGCATGGCTTCCATATTTAGTACTTAATTATGCTAACTCCATTCTTCTTCTCTTTACCAAAGTGTAGGGTTTGGAGATATTGTTGTACTATGCTTGAAGAATAGGTTTCTAAGGTGCTTGAAGATGAAGACTTGGTGAGTCCTTATATTTTCGAGGACAAAACCCATTATGTTCCTTTTATGTCTTTTAGTTTATGTTAAAGCTTTTGTATGGGCTAAGTCCCAATGTTGTATTCAAAGTATTAGATGGTTTGAGACAAAGTCTAGAAAGTCTTCCGCTTGCTTTTTAATTAAAATGTCTTCGATTGTAAATGAAAGTTTTTAATTCTTCTCTATTTTCCTATGTTCTTATGATCAATAATGCTATGAGGCTTGTATGAGACCCCTTCGGGGTTGTGTATGCCGTGTTGCATCCGGGGTGTACCATCGGGTCGTGATAAGCATGGTATCAGAGCACAAGATTTTGGAATTGTCTTAGGTTGTCTCAAACCATGTCTATTAGAGTCTTGTTCATAATGTGAAGCGTGCCATATTATGAATAGGAGGCTATTGGGTGTTAATAAAGTCTCACGTATTCATTCTTCAAGTCGTGCCATAAGAGTTTACCTCTATAATGTCTCTCTCTTATTCCTTATCCGATGTTCGTTAGAGTATGACCACTTGAAAGGAGTATGCCAGAAGGTGTTAGGGAGGAAGGTTGGTTGTTATGCCAACTACGGCTATGTGACTTGGTAGATGTGAGATGAAAGATTTTGATGTTGACTTTAGTGTGAATGGGTTGATTTATGGTTATGTGTGATGTTGGTACAAGGTTATGATGAGTTTTGAGGTACATAAGTGTTGTTGAATTTTGAGGTACATAAGTGTTATGATGAGTTTTGAGGTACATAAATAACGCATTTGTTCCAACATATATTAATTATGTGTTAGATCTTACATCATAATATTGCATATGCTTCAACATATGTCAATTATGTGTTACAAGTACCACAAAAAACACATTTGTTCCAACATATTTCTAATAAATAATTACGTGTAAGGTGTGTGAACCATCAATCAATCATTACTGTCATTGGAACAACTTTCAAGAAAAAATTAATTACAACTCTTCATATTTTACTCTTTTTAAAAAAAATAAGTACTTTCATTTGAAAAGTCAAAAGTTGTGTCTTTTCTCTTCTCTTCTATTCGTCTTCAGAAGTTGTAACTTTTCACACATTTCCTGGCATTATATAAGAACACAACAACAGAAGGTCCTTTCATTTAATTCTTCTCTAAGATGGAAATGAAGAAGAAAATGACTAGGAGTAAAAAAAACTACATTGAATCCCTTCCGAGGGAACTACTAATTGATATCGTTGAAATGATTGCTTCCTACTCCCTCAAAGATTTAATGAGGGTTAAATTAAGGTACGTATGTATTAATCAATTTTCGCTCTTTAAGTTGATTTCCTAACTATTTGATTTGATTTCTCAGTTCCAGGGTCCTCAATCAAGTAGCTAATGAACCTTCTGTGTAAAAGTAACATTGGTCAACTTTCCTTATCGTAGATGGTCGATAGTTCAAGAAGCCATTTCTTTCTTGGAAATGTGCAGAGCATCGGGGAATTTAGAAGCCTTATACATAAAAAGCGTGGTAATTTTTTATGTTTTTCATATGTATTCATGTTTTTATCAATATATTTTGCCTTTTAAATATGTTATTTCTTATGTAGTTTGATTTTTTCAACCGTAACAATCCAACTGCATTGGGAATGATTAATCAAGCAGCAGACGATGGCCACATTGATGCATCCTATGTGCTTGCCATAATTTCAATCTTCAGTGGCGGTGAATCCATGAGAGAAGGTTTAATGTTCATTGCCAACATGAAAAAAATGGAGCCATTAGAAGTCAGAAGATGTCGACAGAATTTGCGAAATATTTTAGGTGGAATGTGGGTGCGAGAACCTAATTTGTTGGGAGGAAGACCCATTTGTTGTACTGTTCATCAATTTGAGCGAATCGGTCGCAGGAATGGTTGGCCCATGGGAAGCGACAATGAAGATGATATTCGTTGTGATTTATGTAGTTGTGATTTAGAACTAGATTATGTAGTTAAATTTCT
>NW_006239169.1:994218-995749 GCF_000226075.1 Solanum tuberosum
TTCTCATTTTGACCATCCTTGAAATGTCATCTGTGGCAACATATGTACGTTCTGTGGTATAAAATGTTGTATTTAATAGTTTAAACTTCAACAAATATGTCATATGTGGCAACATGTTTATATCCTAAAATGTGCTTTTGGGGCTAATTCAATTGAATTACGGTCTAATACAACAACCTCCTTCATTAATTACAACTCTTCATATTTTACCCTTTTTTTAAAAAAATTAAGTACTTGCATTTGAAAAGTCAAAAGTGCATCTTCGTCTTCAGAAGTTGCAACTTTTCACATTCACTACATTGGGATTATATTATATAAGAAGAACACAACTTAGGTCCTTTCATTTAATTTTCTCCAAGATGGGAAGGAAGAATAAGAAATCTTCAAAAATGACTATGAGTAAAAAAACTTACATTGAATCCCTTCCGATGGTACTACTAATTGATATCGTTGAAAGGATTGCTTCCAACTCTCTCAAAGATTTAAGGAGGGTTAAATTAAGGTTTGTGTGTATTGATCAATTTTCACTCTTTAATTTGATTTCCTAACCATTTGATTTGATTTCTCAGTTCCAGGGTCCTCAATCAAGTCACCAATGAACCTTCTATATATCAGAAGATAATATTACTCATCATTCCTATATTTATATGGCCGTGTTCAGTTGTTTGAAGATGCACTTCTTTCCTAGAAATGTGCAGAGCATCGGGGAATTTAGAAGCCTTATACAGAAAAGGCGTGGTAATTTTTAATGTTTTTCGAATGTATTCACATTTTTATCAGTGTATTTTTCATTTTAAATGTGTTATTTCTTAGGTAGTATGATTTTTTCAACCGTAGCGATTCAAATGGATTGGGAATGCTTAATCAAGCAGTAGATGGTGACCACATTGGTGCATCCTATGTGGTTGCCATGATTTCAATCTTCAATGGCGGTGAATCCATGAGAGAAGGCTTCATGTTCATTTCCAACATGACTCCACTAAAGCTCAGAAGATGTCGAGAGAAGTTGCGATATACTTTATTTGGAAGGGTGCCAGAACCTCATTTGTTGGGAGAAAAACCAATTTATTGCACTGTTCAAAGACCCCATTTTCGTTGTGAATTATGTAGTTTTGATTTAGAAATAGATGAAGTAGTTAAATTTTTGTTTTAATTAAATTTTCATGTGTGGCAACATATATACATTTCTTGCAAACTCATGGGGAAAAAAGGTGACATTTTTGTGTTTTGTACTGATTTTTGAATTTGTTCTTTATAAAATGTTTAATCTAAAAAATATTGACATTTTTTCATTGCTAAATCGCTCAATTCATCGATTAACCAATCCTTGAAGTGTCATCTGTGGCAACATATGCACGTTCCATTGGGTAAATCGCAACAGACATGTCATATGTGGCAACATATGCATATCATAAAATGATCTTTTTGGGTTAATTCAATTAAATTGTCAGCTAATTCAACATGTAACACTAATATATAGTCGTACAACATGTCTAAGTACAAAATTATGGTCTAATACAACAACCTTCAT
>NW_006239169.1:995797-997051 GCF_000226075.1 Solanum tuberosum
CAAAGACTATCATCCCACTAGTTCATCATACAATGATCAAGTAACTCCATATGATAGTTATATAACACCCTTGTAAATCATTGTTTCAAGTGTTATAGCATATTTTTATTGCTTAATTATGGTTCAAAGTACTAAAATTTGGTCCAATTTGACATTTTCCCATTCCTAAATCGCTCAATTTATCGATTAATCGATCCTTGAAGTGTCATCTATGGCAACATATGCACGTTTTGTTGGGAAAATTGCAACATACATGTCATATGTGACAACATATGTATATCATAAAATGATCTTTTTGGGGTTAATTCAACATGTAATATAACAGATCATTCTAGAATACTCCACTAACACACACTCCACTCACTCTCACTCATTATAAAAGGGTTAATTAGGGTTCCCTTAATTCACAAAAAAAAAAGCTCCCATTTTTTATTTTCTTTCCTTTATTCTTTCTCTTCTCCTCCTCTCACAATCAAATTTCCCTGAGAAGATGTTACCACCTTGGACAAATTTAAGTCTCCACATGCTCTTGTTGTGGGTGATCAATGTAGTTATGTTATTCTCAGTTAATATGATGTCGTCTTCAAGTGGGTTTAAAGTGCATGGGTGATGTTCGTTGTTTATTTTTGTCGGATCTTGTCTAATGGAGGGTAGCGTCATCATTTGGTAAGTCTTCTTACTTTATAAATAACATCATGTCTACTGCAACGATGTATATGGGGTGGCTAACTATGGTTTTTTGTTTTTCTGTAGGTGGTCTTGTGACAGAGTGCATGGGTAGCTCTGATCCATCACCCTTCAAGAAGAAATTGTGATGCCCCTCCAGGTTTAATCGCTCAATGTTGACTCCATATCCTCCAGCCAAGTCCTTTTTTGCTGGCTGAAGTAATAGTATAGGGCTAAAGCATTTCAGATGTAAATTTTGTTGTTTTTGTTGGCGTTAATGCCTTGTAAATATGGACATGTAGCCTAGCCTAGCCTTGCATGTTCACTATATCAACTATCAATGGGCTAGAGTGTTTCAGATGTAAATTTTGTTTTTTTGTTAGTGTTAATGCCTTGTAAATATGGAGATGTAGTCTAGCCTACCTCGCCTTGTATGTCACTAGTTCAACTATCAATGACATGTTTATGTTTATGTTTAATGTTTCCCAAGTTTATGTGCTTGAATTCCTCTCTATTAATGGTGATGCATGTGCACATAATTGGCATATGTTGCAACAACTTAAAAAACGTAAATACTTTATAAAAGTG
>NW_006239169.1:997174-997272 GCF_000226075.1 Solanum tuberosum
ATATATATATATATATATATATAAATTAGGGTTTTCATTTTCATTTCAAGAATAAGGTTTTCATTTTGTTCCTCGCCGCTTTGGTTTCTCTCCTCTTC
>NW_006239169.1:997372-1003455 GCF_000226075.1 Solanum tuberosum
TATACCTCACCAGTAGTTATTCTATGGAATCCCGCTACTCGGAGATACAAATGCATTAATATACCCTCTGAGTGTTCCAGATTTACTTATCTAAAACTCGGGTTTCATCAACAAAGCAATGATTATAAAATTTTGAAAGTCCCCTTTCAAACGCGGAGTGATGATGAATCAACAAAAAAGGCTTGGGTTTATACACTGAGTTCAGGTTCATGGAAAACCGTACCGTTTACTCTTCTTAGCCTAACTGTTGCTTGGGGACCTCAGATTTCTGTAGATGGTTTTGTGTATTGGCTGGGTACACGCGGGGTGGAATATATTATCTGCTTTGATCTGATTAAAGACAAATTCAAACTTATGGATGTTCCTGATGATCGTGGTTTTGATCGCGAACTTGTTCGTAGAAAGCTTATGGTTTTGAGGGGATCACTTGCCATGATAGTTTCTGTTGAGGATTGTACTAGGGATACTGAAATATGGATGCTTGTGAGAGGAAATAGTCGCCTTCAACCATACTTATGGACTAAGAAGTTCATTTTAGAACCTTTTTCCAAAGAAAAAACCACGTTGGGAATGTGGAACGATCATAAGCTTCTCGTTGTTGTTTCACAAACTCGTCCTCATGCTCTCAGACAAGTCTACTCTTATGATTTGGTTACCAAAGAGATGGAATATTTTCATCTGCCAAAGGAACAAGATTTAGAATCTTTTGCGGCAGTGCGTGGGTGCTATTTTGAGAGCTTGGAACTTGAAGATGGATCTGGCCGGAGCTACTGAAATAAACAAGTTTGTCATTACTACTTTTGATAGAGTAATCGCGCTATTAAGTATAATGGTTTATTTTCAACTTTACCGTGTTTCCAATGAGATGCTTTGTGTTGTCTCGGACTTCATCCCTTTTACGGAGAGTTTTGCGTTACTCTTGCGAGGTGTCACCTGCTAAATGAGACTGGTTGAATTGCTTGAATACCTAGTAGATTGCAGTATTTATTTCTAGAATATGATTATGTTTGTTAGTTAATGTGGTTCATTTGTTTTCATAAGTACACAGATATATTGGATTATGTCAAACTTGCGTGACTTTAATTTTGATTGAGCCATCAGTTGAACACCTTTGAGATAAGTCCCTAAAATCTGTCACATTTGGAGAATTTCTGTATATTGAATCTGAACTGTAAGTGAATATTAGATTCACCAATTGTTAATTCTGAATAGAATCGTTGGGCAATAATGATCAGCACATGCCATTTATTAATTGAATGTTAAGGGAAACATGATTGAGATAGTTCAAACATGTAAAGAAGAGGAACGCAGTCGCTCCAATGAGGAAGTGTTAGAGGTTGGCAATTACAGGACCAAAGAGAGATGCCAAAGCAATGTCAATAGTTGTGACTAAAATATTACTCCCTCTGTCCCAATTTATGTGACTTACTTTTCTTTTTAGTTAGTTCCAAAAAGAATGACACATTTCTATATTAAGTAACAATTTGATTATAAAATGTCTATTTTACCCTTAATGAAATGATTTACAGCCACACAAATTTCTATCATTCATTTTGGACCACAAATTTTAAAAGTCTTCTATTCTTTCTTAAACTCCGTGCCGAGTCAAATTACCTCACATAAAATGGGACGGAAGGAGTAAGATTTTTTATGCTCTCTATGTCTCAATATGATATATTTCTTTTATTTAACAAATATTTAATGATACTATTAATATTTTACCCATGTTAGACTCTACTTACTTGACAAAAAGTCTATAAAGATAGTCTTTTTAAGAGTAGCTTTGGAACATGCCAAAATCTTTCCAAATTTTTTAAATTTCGTTTCAGTCAAAATTGTCTGTGTTCGCCACCGATATTAATAAACTTCAGATCGATGGCTTTTTTCATTTCCTTACTTGATATTACTACAATGTTTTTTTTGTCTTCAAAATTTCATGTCTGTATTCCATATGATATGAGTAAATTGTATTATTTATTTCTAGTGAAGTAAATAATTAACATAAAAATGTTATCAATTCAAAAACGGGATTAATCAAGTAATAATATAAAGATGGGTATAAACATCAGGATGGGTATAAACGGGGTTATTGGTTAAGCGTTTTTGATAACAGTTTGGACTTTTGTCTATTTTTTTTTTTTTATACTCTATTTGTCCAATTTATGTGACACTTTTGTTTTTTCAAGAGTCAAACTGTTTAAATTTGATCATAATATTTTTTTTAAAATCAAATTTATATATTTGTAAACTATATAAAAAGTACTAATTCACAATAATTGACTATTGAAAAGATATTTATATGAAAAATTTACAGGTCAAAGATACTTGTCCAAAAAGTGCCACTATAATTTTTCCTTTTAAACTTGTTTTGTAAAATATATCGTTCTTTTTTTTTTAGAAATACATCTGCCAGGGATACTATCCGTTTTTTTTTTAAATATATCTTTTTTAGTCGAGGGTTTATTGAAAAAGCCTTTTTATCCTTTTAAAAAAAAAAATATAAAATTTACAAATAGATGATGTTGAGATAATACAACGGATATGCTGTGGTTAGAAATAAAGTTTCATTGACGCATCTAATATATTCCCTTTTGAAATGCCAAAGCAATGTCAATAGTTGCCAATTGCCACTAAAATATTAAGAATTTTTAATACTTTTATTATCTGTCTTAATTTATATGATACATTTTTTTTAATCAATCTAACAAAAGACATATTTTTTTATTTTATAATTTTTTAATGGCACTATTAATATTTTACGCAGGTTGAGTTTTCTTATTTGACAAAAAGTCTATAAAGATATACTCTTTTTAAGAATAGTTTTGAAACATTGCAAAATCTTTTCATATTTTTTACATTTTGTATCCAGTCAAATTTAATTACATAAATTGAGACGGTCTTTTTTATTTTTATTGACGTACCAATAAACTGATAAAGGAGATTATTGATAATTATTTTGAAATTAAGAAAAAGCCAAGACAGGTCTTTCCTAGGTCTTACGCCAAAAACATTCTTCAACTTGTCTTGAAAAACTTGACCTCTGCTCTTGAATGAAAATAAATTTCCCATTTCAATGACTACTCTTGAAACTAAATTGGGTTTGATTAAATTAATATTAGATATTTAAAAAATATTTTTAATTACAAATCTTCTTATATATTCATAGATTATATAAAGTGAATTGTTGGGTAAGATTACTTTCTACTATTACCTTTTAAATTATTTAAAAACTTGCCTCTTAAAAAATATAGAGTTTGAAATTATATTTATGTTTGAAACTTTAACACAATCATTTTCTTAGTAGGTCGTTGCTACAACTTCTATTTAGCTTGTTTCATGATTACTCGCTTTCGCTCAATAGCAATTCTTCATTCTTTACATAACGGCGTGAGAGCTTTGATATTTAGTTCAGGTCCTTAGTTCCAGTAAAGCTCAACAATGCTAGCGAAGCTCTACGACAATAAACTACTTTTTGTTTTTTCTTGCCGTCCTTTCATCGACAACTCCATACCTATTTCCAACCTCGGCATGTACAAAGCCTTCTCAAGCCTTTTTGGTTTTTTTATTTTTAGCCCTTCGTAGGAAATTACAGTAATGATGAACAGCTTGTTAAGGATTCGTCATGTTTCACTTGTTATTCAATGAGATAGGAGACAATTTTATTGAGTTTGTTTGTCTTCAAGATCTGATTGGATTGTTCACCCTCTTCTTCAACAACGAAATTTCTTTCAATAATGAAAACAATCCTAATGGAAGATTCATTTGTCGTCCCACCAAATTCATATAACCCAAAATCCGTCTTTTTTTCTTCAACGGCAACACACCTAAAAATGGGTTTACTCAATTTGGATTTACCATGCTAGTCACTTAAAGCAGAAGTTTAGAAAAAACCGTACCGTTCACTCTTCTCAGCCTAACTTGTTCTTGGAGACCTCAGGTTTTCTGTGAATGGTTTTGTGTATTGGCTGGCTACACGCAAGGTGGAATTTATTATCTACTTTGATCTGATTAAGGACGAATTCAATTTTATGGATGTTCCTGATGATTGTGGTTTTGATCGCCAACTTGTTAGTAGAATGCTTATGGTTTTGAGGGGATCACTTGCGATATGTTGATCTCCGTTGAGGATGGTACTAAGGATACTGAGATATGGATGCTCGTGAATGAAAAGAGTTCATACTCTTCGACTAAGAAGTTCATTTTAGAACCTTTCTCCAAAAAAACAATGCCGTTGGGAATGTTGAACGATCATAAGCTTCTCATCGTTGTTTTTAAGACTCATCTTTGTGGTCTCAGCAAGTCTACTCTTATGATCTGGTTACAAAAAACATTTATATATTGCAGTTGATATATAAATGAATTTCTGTTTATTAACTCTGAACTTTAAGTGAATATTAGATTCACCAATTGTTAATTCTGAATAGAATCGCTGGGCAATGATGATTAGCACATGCCATTTATTAACTCTGAATGTGAAGGAAACATGATTGAGATGGTTTAGACATGTGAAGAAGAGGAACGTAGATGCGCTAGTGAAGAAGTTTTAGAGTTGGCAATAACAAGACCACATTAAAGAGAGGTAGAGATAGACCGAGGAAGAATCAGAGAATAATAATTAGATAAGGCAACACCTTCAGCTCATGGAGACGACATGATCTTAGACATTAGACAAGAGAATACGAAGATCGAGATTAGAATAACAAATTAGTAGAAAGTCGAGCGATTTCTTTCTTTGAGGGGTGGGGGCATGATTTTATTTTAGAGCACCTTATGTGCTCTCTCTTCTCCTTACCAATAGCATTACTATTTTCACTCTGAATATATTTTTTTTCTTTGATACTTTCATCTCAATTTTTTTCCTTTTAAACTTGTTTTGTAAAATATTTTTCTTGAGTGGTGGGTCTATTGAAAAAATCTCTTTACCCTTTGAAAATAAAAATAAAATTAAAATTTGCGTCTATAAAATTCTAAAAACTCACTCGTGATTGAAAATGAAGTTCCATAATATTCCCTTTTGAGATGCCAAATCAATGTCAATAGTTGTGACTAAAATATTAAGAATTTTTAGGCTCTCTCCGTCTCAATATGATATAATTTCCTCTTTAATCTGTCTAATAAAAAATGATATATTTTTTTATTTAATAAATATTTAATCATATTATTAATATTTTAGCCATGTTAGACTCTATTTATTTGACGAAAAGTCTATAAAGATATAGTCTTTTTAAGAGTAGTTTTGGAACATGCCAAAATCTTACCGAATTTTTTAAATTAAATTTCGTTTTCAGTCAAAATTGTCCGTGTTCTATGGCTTTTTTCATTTCCTTACTTGATATTACTACAATATTTTTTTTTTGTCTTCAAAATTTCATGTCTGTATTCCATATGATATGAGTAAATTGTATTATTTATTTCTAATGAAGTAAATAATTAACATAAAAATGTTATCAGAAACGGGATTAATCAAGTAATAATATAAAGATAGGTATAGGCGTATCTCTATTTTAGTTACTCTTCATGCATGACACATAAATGATTAGCGGTCTCACGGGTAGGGGTGTACATAGGTCGGTTTGGTATGGTTTTTCATTAAAAAAACCTAAACCAATTATGTCGGTTTATTAAATCTAAAAACCAAATCAAACCACACAAAGTCGGTTTTTTCGGTTTCGGTGTTAGTCGGTTCTTTCGGTTTTTCATTTTTTTACAACTATACGGTGTTTAAAAAAGAGATCAAATATATTTTCACTTACCTGTGTGATAAGCTAAAGTTAAGAAATGTTACCTACTTGGAAAAAGTTTTTGAGAGAAGGGGAAGGCAAGTTTTGAAAATAAATAAATTAAAAGGAAATCCAGATTTGTGGTGGCGCCACATAGGCGGGACTAGCGTTCCCTTTATATGTATAGATTATAGGAACCACATATTATAAGTACTAAATAACATCCTATTCGTTTTAGTTTTCTATTTACCAAAAATCCCTTAAAAATGATGTTTGCGGGATACATAGCGTTATGCACGGGATACATTAGGTTTGATACATTCCACATAGCGGGATACATAGCGTTGTGCACGGGATACATAG
>NW_006239170.1:0-34686 GCF_000226075.1 Solanum tuberosum
TTTCGTATTAGTTATTTATTTTTTCTTTTACGGATTCCTTATGAAATTATAAATAAAAACGGTACTTTATTAATTAAGTCCTTAAGAATTGTTTTTGCAATTTTACAAATTTTGTTTATATTTTTAAGAACAATTTATTATTAGTGTAATGAAAATAAAAATAAAAATTTAATTTAATTTGTTAATTGACAAATAATTTTTAATAATTATTTTAGTAATGTAAATAATCAATACATGAAAGAAAAATAATATCAAATGTTAAAAGTACGATGAATTAGACTAAATTTCACATTTTTTATAAATAAAATTATTATTATTTAAAAAAAAAAAGAAGAGATGTTGAAAAATTGAAAATTTCAATCAAAGAGAAAAAGTTAAAAAGGAAGAGAGAGAAATGGATTTGGCCCATTTTTCTGAAAATGAAACCCAATAATTCACTTGGCAAATTCTAAGAATAGCCTCATACAACTTGTGTCTGCCACATCATATCTATCCCTCATCCATAATAAAATTTTTCAATTAGACTAAATTTCACATTTTTTATAAATAAAATTATTATTATTTAAAAAAAAAAAGAAGAGATGTTGAAAAATTGAAAATTTCAATCAAAGAGAAAAAGTTAAAAAGGAAGAGAGAAAGGATTTGGCCCATTTTTTCTGAAAATGGGAACCAATAATTCACTTGGCAAATTCTAAGAAAGCCTCATACAACTTGTGTTCGCCAAAAGAGAATTCAGATGAACCCCTATTCTTGTTTGAAGTATTACTAATACGGTAATACCCTTCAAACAATGAAGTGACATAGAAATAGTGCTCCATTCGTTCTATTTTAACTGTATTTAGCTATGGTCACACTTATTAAGAAAATAATAAATATAAGATATAATTTATTAAGCTATCCTTATTTAATAAATGTTGACTGATTTTTTCTCTTAAAAATTGTACATAGTACATCTTTAATATTAAGGGCATAATTAAAAATAGTTATCAATTTTAATCTTAAATTTTTTAAGTGACAATTATTTGAGACAGTTTTTCTGAGCTAAAACGATATATGAAATGAAAAAACTAAGGAAATAATAACTTATTTGGAAGTAATCCCACAAAGTGGAGATATTAGAGTCAAGAAAACAACAACGTAAAAGAAGTTTGAATACAAATTAAAATGAACCTTACGAATTTGAAATGCTAAATAATTTTTCAAATCAAAGATCATAAAAATGAACAAATTTGTGAGTATTTTTTTTTCCTTTTTTTTTTTAAGTCTTTAAGTAACGGTTTGTCATTAAACTATACATAAAATAAGATTGGTTTTTTGGATGACACGATGATTTCCATAAAATAAGGTTAAATTTCCCAAGTCACAGTAGAAAAAGTTGAATCACCTTAATTCTTCGTATATTAATTTTTTTTCTATTTAAAATATTCAAAAATTCTGACTCCGCTATTAATTAACAAGTTAAATCAATGAATAACCTAACACTTCCTACCTTTAATTATATCTTTATCAATTTCCTTTCACTGTTTTCTTTCTTTTTATCACTTTTCCATTAATTAGCTTAATCAAATAAGTCCTTTCAACTTTTCGCCTTTTTGATATGATGGCTTGACGATCAATTAACATATTTCCATTTAAAGCTTAATTAAATGGCTTGAATTTTACAATTCGAGTTCAAAATTCTACAATAATATATTTAATTTGTTGAAACTGAAAATTATTGTTTATACTTCTCAGTAAAATTCATACAAAATTAAATTCAAATAAACCATAACTTACAAGGATGCAATAGGAATATTCTCACTAGTTTACGAGCAAAATTAATAATTCCGGATTCCAAGGGCAAAATAGGAATATTCTAATACTTAGTACTATACTAGGTAAAAGAAATTTGACTCTGGTGATCAAATAACTTTGATCGCCGGGGTCAAGCTATCAAGCAAATCAAAAGTCAGCATTGAACCACTTGGCCTTGGCAACCGCCGGAAATTATTCACCGGAAAAATTGTCTCCGACTTAATTTCCGGCGAGCCGAGATATTTAGCTTGCATGTACTTATGCTTCCTCCATGGAGCCAAATGCATTTTTTTTTCCTTCATGCATTTTTTAGAAGCACAACATAATATTTTTATTAAATTTCGAAGCCTTTCGATTTTTCCGACGTATACTTCCGGCAACTGTTCAACTAGACAATTATACCCTTCGTTAGCTCGTGCCATTTCGAATTCTCCTCGAAAATTTAATTCTATAATCACCTTCATTTCACCTTTTTTTGAACTTGCGTTTGCCACCACTTCCATGTATGTGTATTCACCTTTAAAATGAAAAATAATAAACATATCAAAATTAGCATTCTTTTTGTCCTCTTGTGCCTGAACAAAATAATACTAAAAGACTGAATCTCAGTGGATCGTGATAGCAAGGTCATTCTGCCACTTACAGTATACCTGAAAGTATTTCGGGTGTGCTTTTCCACTTTGACTTGCAAATGAAGCAATTATAACCTTCGTTTGTAAGTCGATCGGAGATTTCTCTCTGCATACATTTCCGGCAACCATCGGATACCATTTTCCGGCAGCTACAATTGAAACTTGTGAATTTCAATTCTTTTAAAGCCTCTTTTGTTGATTTTCTAACTTTTGACTCAAAAGAAGTTGTCCTACACAATGTTGTCTAAAAACAAAATATTTGGTAAGCAACAAGTACCAAATTAAATAGTAATTCAAAAAACAAAAATCGTAATTAATTTAATTTACCTTAAGAAGCTCTTCTTGTATTGCCCAAAACGCTTTGTTTTCTTCACTATCGTTAACATTTCCATCCTCCTCCTCTTCGTCCATTAATATCTCTCTGCTACTATAACTAATATTCGATTCTAACGAATTTTCACATGATTGAAACTCGATCCCTTCGTCTATGAACCCAAATGTCAACTCATAAAGGCCTTCGGGTTCATCTGAATTCTTTGCGGCCATCTTAACTATACTAATACTTTTAAATTTTTTTGCCCTATGATTTTTTTTTTTGTGGTAAGAAGTTGTGTTCTTATAAAGCTCAACATTGGGACCCACGTGATCCACGTGGACGAATTATCCTACTCACATATTCGGTATCAATTTTCACATCTCCATATTTATTTGGCATGTTATCATTATGGGATGTGCTTAATTGACTTATTATTATATTAATTGTATATGATATATATGGTGAGTGTGTAATATTTGGCCTACAACTATAGATTTGTTTTCCATAAAGTTTTTGACATGAAATGTGTGATAATAGAGTTTATTCTTGAGAGATTCGGACAATGGTAGCTAGCTTCTTATATTTATTATTTTCCTACTGTTAGGTTACTATATCAAAAATAATTTTTTGCGATAATTGATTAATGACAATTGTTGGTGAAAATTACATTTTAGTATTTTTATAAATGTTGTTAAAGTCTATAGCGACATTAAATTTAATGATAATTAATTAATGTTGAAATGACTTTAGCATCTTTGTTAATGTGCATGTTTATCGCTACTAAAAGTTTGTTTTTGCTATGTGTTGCTTCTGATTTTTTTTATATATATTCTAATAGAGAAAATTAAGAACAATAATAATTTCCTAATGTTAAATACAGTGTATTAGTAATTCTTGTACTTCCTCCGTCCCATTTTATATGTCACCTTTCGGATTTTAAGATTCAAACAAGTCTATCTTTGACCGTAAATTTTTTATAGATCTTTTAAACATTTTGAATTATCAATTATTGTGACTCATAGTTTTTTTTACGTAGTTTACAAATATATAAATTTTATTTAAAAAAATTTGAAGATTCCATAATTTCCGGTCAAACTTAAACTGTTTGACTCTCAAAAAATAAAATGTGTCATATAAATTGGGACAGAGGGAGTATTACTTATACTTACATTAATTATATATGAATTATTTTTATGCACGGTTCTAACAATACACAAAAATAATGCATGCATTATTTTTTCTAATACATTCTTTCAAATAAATGAAATTTTTTTTAATAATGTAATCATATAAATTTATATATCACGTCAAAAAACAGAACTTTCGCGCACAGAGTCACTTGTAGTAATTAATTAATTAATTAATACTACATACTGGTATCATCAAACTATATAGTACTAGTATGTGTGATGAGCGGCTTCTATTTTTCTCTTTTTTTGTCTAATTGGACCCTAGGTTGTTAATTCCATAAATCAATTAAAAATGCTTTTAGCATTTTCTATTTGGTTCAATGAGTGATGACTTCTCCAGCTAATCTTCCTTTCACCTACTCAATATGCTATTATAATACATAGTACTACTTGTTATTGATTTTCTAATTGTGTAATTACAACTTGTCCAGTAGATTAATTAGGCTTGATGACTTTATGATATCATTCAATAGTTGGTGCTGTGTATTTAATTAGTACTACTAGGTTTTAGAGGCATGTGTAATTAAGTACTACTCACTGTTTCAATTTATGTGACATTTTTTCGTTTTTCGAAATTCAAACAAGTCTATTTTTTACCGCAAGTTTTTTTTGTAGATCTTTTAAATATTTTGAATTATCAATTAATATGATTTATTGTACTTTTTACGTAGTTTATAAATATATAAATTTCATTTCAAAAAAATTGAAGATTCCATGTGCAAATTTTAGTCAAACTTGAATTGTTTAACTCTCGAAAAACGAAAAGTGTCACATAAATTGAGATAGAGGGAGTACTAAATGTACTATGATACTGGTATCTTAGAAGCATCAACTATCATGTGAGCGGTTTCTGTTTTTTCCTAGCTGGGTGCCATAAAATGCTTTTAGCATATTCTTATCAAAGTAATATTGATCGAATGGGTATCAAATGGATGGATTGAGTTAAATTTAGCAAGTTAAATGAATTAAGTTAGTAAATAGATTGAGACAAAATCAGCTCAAAAACTACTTAGCTTGAGCTAAAATAGGTCGGCTAAAATAGATTAAAAATTATTAGTTGGGTCATGACCTACCCAATTTTTTGAATAGTCCACTTATCCTAACTCGAGACCCTTGAATCAAGCCTCGACCCGACACTTGGAACATGAGACTCGAGAACCGAGCCTGACCCAATACTCTAGATTTGTCCCGGCCTTAGTCATGACCCAGGACCTAATCGAGCCTAACTCAAAACCTAAACCCCGAATTTGATCCAAAAGCCAAGACTTGAGACTCGATCTCCAACCCCTTACTTGGGACTCAACACGATAGTCAGGAACCAAGCCTGACTCGGGACTCAAGACCTAAGACTTGACCCTCGATCTTGACTAGGGACCTGACCCAACCCTAACACGAATCAATATAAAATTATCTTATGTTCAATCCATAAAATTTTAGGTGAATTGAACAGACGATCAAATTTTGGGCCATATTTAACACTCCTAGCTGATACAACTAAATATAACTCAAAAAAGTTAAACTAGAGAAAATCTAGTTGATTAGTTGTTATTCGAATGTGAGAAATTGCTACACTAATATCGTTTTTATTTAAGTAACTTGTTTTATTTTTAAGATTATAAATTCCACATTATAAGGAGGTTCGGATATTTTTAGGGAAACCATAAAATATTAAATATTCCCTATGCTTACTAGGTATACAGCTTAAACTCATTCAAGAGTTATTCATTTCAACACAGCACACTAGATATAGTTTTGTATGCTAATATTTGTGTTCATTTATTAGATTACTTATGTAAGTTATGCTTATTTATTTAGTTAGATTAAAAAATGTGAATAAGAACCTAGAGTTAGAAAGGATAATTAATATAAAACGAAGTGAACAATAGTCAAAAAGAGTTAAAATTATAAGATAATTAACTATACACTTTCCACCTAAAGATATTATTTAAAAAATAGCACTTTCCAACATTATTAATTATTAATGAAAATAAAGAAATAACACTTTTTTTTGTGGATGAAGTGGGAAAAAAAAACAAAAATGTGAAGAAACAAGTTGAAACATTTTAAACCAATAAGGAAACCCAATGACTTTAGATGATGAACAACAATTAATTAAGTGGGTAATGATGATAAGAATCAATCAAACAAATTTAATTAATTATATTTGTCGCTCTTAATCCTATGTGTTGCCTCATTATGTCCACATTTATGAAAGCAACATTAAAAATTAGAGAAAATAAAAAGGCAGATAAGGTTTTCCTTGGAGTCGCAAATGAACGATTTAGGCTAAATTAAAACGGATCGAAATGAATTAAATAATACTATAGATTATATCATAATGTATTGGGAGTGAAAGCTATGGGGTGAGGGTAAAGATATAATATGTTGGAGGGTGGGGATAATATAATTAATATGGAACACACCTTGATGATTTTCCTTCGTATCGAACATCCATCCCAATAATAGCTAATTATTTATCGCTTTTTAATATTGTATGAAGTAGTAAATATTTAATGTAAAAATTCTTTATATTGTGTATACTGAAATATCTCAGATGGTCACTCAACTATTGATTCTTTTCTCAGAAAGACTCAACTTTGGTTGTTAACTCAAAAATCACTCAACTATTGATTTTTTTCTCAGAAAGTCACTCTACTTTGGTTTTTAACTCAAAAGTCACTCAACTATGATTTCTTTTCTCAGAAAGTCACTCAACTATGCGTTCTATTTTCAGAAAGTCACTCAATCTATTTATTTAATTTTTTTAATTAAAATTTACTTACATGAAATTTTTATTTCTAACTAAAATTATAAAAAGATGACCCACCTACTTGACTCGATCCACTAAAAATATAATAGTGATCCTTTTATTTTACCTTTTCCCCCAAATATAATACTTAGCATTAATTGTTTTAAGAACCTTTAAATTCCATGAGTTTTATGATTATTTTCTACACTATGTTTGACACGTATTTATAGGAACATCGTTCCAGTTTGAAAAAAAATAATTAAGTATAGTATATTGACGGTGATATTGGATATTTTTAAGCATAGTATAATTGGCAGTACAAATGGATACTTTTTTTTTAAAATTTTTAATTTTTTTGCTTAGGAATAAAAATTTCATTAAAGTAAATTTTAATTAAAAAAATTAATTGAATAGGTTGAGTGACTTTGTAAGTAAAACACTCATAATTGAGTGACTTTTGAGTTAAAATTCAAAGTTGAATGACTTTTTGAGAAATAATATATAGTTGAGTGACTTTCCGAGAAAAAGAATTCATAGTTGAGTGACTTTCTGAGAAAAGAGTCTATAGGTGAGTGACCACCTGAGATATTAATTATGTGTATACTTGGTCCTTTTCTTTTAGGGAAAAAGGACAAATATACCCCCGAACTATCGTAAATGGTACGTAGATACCCTCTGTCATACTTTTGGGACATTGGTGTCCCTGCCGTCCAAAACTAGAGAGCATATATGCCCTTCATTCTAACGAAAGACTATATAGGGTCACGTGGCACAATCTTGTCCGTCGATCTGATATTTAATAAATGTCTGATCAGTGGATAGGATTGTGACACGTGTATGTCCGTTATTATAAAGGGTATATATGCTCTAGTTTTTGGACGGCAGGGGCACATGCATATCATTTACGATAGTTCAGAGGTATATTTGTCCCTTTTTCCCTAAAATAAAATATTAGAGATATAATTACCATTAGATTATTGCACAAATTTCTTTCGTGCACAATTTAGTTTCCTACATCTGCAAAATTTCCAAGCAGCAATTGATATTGTCATGAATAATTGCTTAAAGTTCTTGGGCAAAGACAGTTTACAAAAATGGGTTGAATTTAAAGATTAAATTGGGTTTAGTTGAAGATTGTTTAAAAATGGATTACGATTTAATGGGTTGAGATTGACCCAACTTAAAATTATCTTAAGCTCAACCCATAAAATTATGGACGGGTTGGGCAGATCTCATGTAATTGGATCTCATTTTAACAACCTATAATTGATGAATTTAGTATATAGAGTTTAACTTATGCACGAAAGATTAAATCATCGATTTTTGTAAGTATAAAGTTTAGAAAAAAAGTGAGTTCCCTCGCGGCCATCTACTTGCTATCATGTGTAAATTATGTTATGCCCCTTTCCGTAGAGCTCCTATGTAGTGTTTGTGATGTGTTGAGATAGGTGGAATGCTTTCCAATGTGGTCAAAAGAGTTTTGGGTGAGTTTCCCCATGTTTGGGAAGGGGGGGGGGTTAGGTTGAAAGAGTTGAGTTTGGTCAACGTCTAGAGAATCTGACAATGTATGAGATTTTCATTAGTTTCATCCGCTCTGGAAGGTCTATTTTGGGTTATTATCATGATCGGTTTGGGTCTCGAGGTCTTCGGCGTGAGTTTGAGCCGTTAGGCAAGATGTTGGAAAAGTTTGACAAAAGATTGACTTCGGTCAACATTCTTGATAAACAGACTCAAATGAGATTTTTATTAGCATCGTTAGCTCCGAAACTTTGGGTTTGGTCTACAACGACATTTAATTCAAATCCCAAGGTGATTGGAATGATTTCGTGGTGTTGTGTGTTATGCTTGTTTTTGTTGTTTTAATGTAAGTGTTGACTTTGGTCAACATTGTATCGAGACGACCTCCATTGGTTGTTTCATCAATTTTGTTGAGTTTTGAATGTCATTTTTTGTAGGATAACATAGTTTGTTTGTGTGCACAGGGTTTCTAACGAGTCTCAATCCCCTGTCGAGGCATTTTTTTCAACATCAAGTTCAGCTGATACAACCTTTGTTGGTACCTCATGGACTATGTTCAGTGTTCGTGGGCCTTGAGCCACGTTCGCAGATTGGTGGGGCCTTTGACCATCGCATCACGGTGTCACGCTCCGAGCCTACACCATAGGCGGGACTGGCACTCGAGAACCATTGTTAGCCCCAAGCGAACCATTGGTCTGGCTTAACTACTAGCGGAATACTTAATTTACATGAAATAGTCTCAAAAGATAAACTCATGCAATAAACTTAGAATGTCTTTTAAAAACATTCAACTGGACAAAAAGGCAACTTAAATCTTAGAACAAAACAACTGAAATGAACAAGACTCATGAACTAATGTCTATCTATCTATGAAGCCTCTAGTAACTGAGATGGATGTCGGGACAAGACCTACGACATCCTACTAACAAAATGAAATGACTGAAAGTAAATAAGGGACCCTCCGGAAGCAAGGAAGCTCACCAACAACTCTGAAGCTCAACTGGATCAACGAAGCATTGGATGCTGATCCTGGTTACCTGTATCTGCATCATAAAAGATGCAGGCCAAATGGTGTCAGTACATGGAATGTACAAGCATGTGAGGGGAAATCTGAACATGACATAAGCTTGAACTAGATCTGAGCAACACTTACCTCATCTCACCTCAACTCGAGGATACTAACTCATTTCAATATACAACAGTAGTAAAACATGCAGTATAAAGAAAAGCTTTTAAAATAGTAGATAACAACTTCATGTATTTAAATATTTTATGGTCTAATTCTACTTTTGTAGTTCTATTAGACACGTTTTTAGTTTAAGCACATAGCATCCATGATATAAAGAAATTGCAACAGGTCAATAAGGGTGGTAGTGGAGTAACACGTAAAAGATTATGAATTTGAGTTTTGAGTGCATGAATTCATTTTTGTTAGAGAAAATGTTACTTTTTCAATGATTTTTTTTTAAAGCAAATTCAAATCTAGTTGAATTCTACTATGAGTGTCGAATTACAACAAACATCACCAATAACATATTTCGAGTAATCCACCATTGGAATTTGAGCAGAACAGAGTGTATGCAAACAATAAACCTTACCCTACCTTGTGAAGTTAGAGAGGTTTGCTTTTAATAAATCTTTAGCTCAAGCAAAGCATTTCAAAAAGAAAACGTGAAACAAAAATACAATAGTAAAGATTTTATGATAAAATTTTTAGCAAACAAATAATATAATGATCAAACGCATGTGAAAGACAAAAAGAAAAAAAAAAGAAATTGCAACATCAGCATTTTTTTTTTAACTTTAAGAACTGAGAATAACAGTAAAAGATTTTCTACTAATTCTTTTTTAACTCTTTCCACCTGAAAGGCCAGTAGCATAATGACAGACTTAGTCACTCATGAGTTTGCTAAGTGGTTTAAGTAAATTTGGATAAGTATAAGCATGTTAATTAGGATTAAGTAACTAATGATGAGTGGGAAACACTTGGATCTTATCTTCTTAATTATTTATTAAAAAGAAGTTATAATGAAGCTTAAAGAACATTATTATTCTTTTCCTTTACAGAGATTCCTTAAGATTCTGTCTACTTTATGAATCTCGGTGATTCGAATTCACACAACTAAAAAATTACTATTATTTGTTGAAAATTTATTACTTAAAAAATCTTTGGTAGTGATTTTTATAAATATTTTAATTGAATCAGTAAGAAATGAAAAATAGTAGTAATAGTATTTACACACGAAAAAAATTAAGATTTTTTTTCAGTATTTAAGTAAGAATTTGTTTCTTTCAATGAGTTGGTTCGATAGGAAATAATGTTTTCAAACACTAATTTCTCATTGATTCATGGTGGAAAAAATCTATGTTTTTTATAGTACCACAACCTTTTTGTTTTCTGGGAGATTTTGTTAGGGTTTTGCCCTGATTTTCTTATCATAATTTAAGATTTATTTTTCCTTAAAAAAAACATGAAACATTACCATAAATGTTTTTACTTTTCTTGAAAGGAAAATATAATATTCTTTCATATTTGGTTTATTCTTTCCTTTTAGGAAAAGGTTTTGGAGTAGCTAGTCCTTTTCTAGTAAGAAAAGGTTTTAGGACTCTATAAATATAGGTTTGTTTCTTCTAACACAAAAACAATAGCATCCACACTGTAGTCGTTTAAGAGTCTTGTTTATGGGGAGATTTATTCTCTCTAAAGTTTCAATGTTTTTCTTTATATTAGTTTTGATATAATAATATTTTGATTTTTAGTATAAGTTTTTTGTTATCTGATATATCACTTATGACTTGAAATTGTAAGTTTCCGCATGACTCCCTAATCACCCTTCATAACCCAACAAGTGGTATCAGAGCACATGGTTCAAAGATCCGGTGGTCCTATGGTTCAACGAGGTTGAAGACAGGCTCAAGATGGTTTCAAATCAATTTGATGATAATGAAGATTTTTTGTCAAGCTACATGTGGAGAAGGAGTTTCAACCATATTTTCAACATTCCTGTTGCTGCAATTTTTAAGAATAAAAATAAAATATTTTTAACCAATATATTTTAAACTTTATGTTTAACCATGACAAGCAACAGTGATGAAGATTTTGTGAAGAACAAGATTATCATGCAATAAAGAACACAGATCAAGCTTTGTCAAGAAAATCCAACCAAAAGGGGAGATTTGTTAGGGTTTTCCCCTGATTTTCTTACCATAATTTAAGATTTATTTTTCCTTAAAGATAATACGAAACATTATCATAAATGTTTTTACTTTTCCTGAAAGGAAAATATAATATTCTTTCATATTTGGTTTATTCTTTCCTTTTAGGAAAATGTTTTGGAGTAGCTAGTCCTTTTCTAGTAAGTTTTGAGACTCCATAAATATATGTTTGTTTCTTTTAACACAATAACAATAACATCCACAATGTAGTCGTTTAAGAGTCTTGTTTATAGGGAGATTTATTCTCTCTAAAGTTTCAATGTTTTCTTTGGGATAAGAGTCTGAAAAATACCCCAACTTGGGTCGGATTTGCTGTTGCGATACTAAACTTTCATAAGGACCTATTACCTCCATAGACTATTTAATACCGTATTTTTTACCCCCTGAACTATTTAATAGTGTATTTTAAAGGTATATATGTGCCCACGTGGACACATTTACTATTTTATAATTTTTGCATTATTTTTTATGTCCACGTGGGCAATTATATATGTTTAAAATACGGTATTAAATAGTCTAGGGAGGTAATAGGTCCTCATGAAAGTTTAGTATCGCAACAGCAAATCCGACCAAAGTTGGGGTATTTTTCAGACCCTTATCCCTTTTTCTTTATATTAGTTTTTATATAATAATATTTTGATTTTTAGTATAAGTTTTTTGTTATCTGATTTATCACTTATGACTTGAAATTGTAAGCTTCCGCATGACGCCCTAATCATGCTTCATATGACTTGAAATTGTAAGCTTCCACATGACACCCTAATCACCTTTCATAACCCAACAGATATCACATATTTGCTCTCTTGGTAACTCGGATTTAACAACTTTAGAGTTGGAGGTGGAGACTACTTACATTCTGAGCAACGTAGCCCTCTTTTGTCGCATCTTGCAACCTTTAATTTGTTGCCCTTGGGATTATTCAGATTGATATTTTCAACCTCAGGTATTCTCACCGTTTTAGTTTATGTGGCCAAGTTTGATTAAACATGACTTCAAAAAGTAAATAAATATTTTTAAAACTTATGATCATACGCAAATACTTCATGATATATATGTTTCTATAAAAACTCTCCATCAAGGATAAAATGAAAATTTGTGTCAAATTTAGAAAGTTATCATTTATTTCTTTTGCAACGAATTAAAAAGTAAATATTTTCACATGAACTAAAACTGGACGAGTATATATTCTACTATATATAAGCGGCTAGAAGCATGTGTTGGACGATATGCTTGTTTCTCTAGCCAGGGATAATATGGGTATTTTCTCATTGTTATTCTTAAACATTACTCCCTTCATTTTAAAATAAGTGACTTGTTGAACCCTTTTTCATAGTTCAAAATAAGTGAATTGTTCAAAGTTCATGACAGTTGTTGAATTTTTTTTTCATTTTTGCCCCTCATTTATGTCTTTAACGTGATCATTTAAAGAGAGTTAATTACTCATTTATATTTTCAAGAATAGTTTGAGAATAACTAAAAGGGCCAAAGTGGAAAGTGATATTTATTTTATAAGTGTACAGTACCTCATCAATTCACTTATTTTGAAATTAGAGTATTGTATACGATTGTTTTACATTTGTACATTTCCATTATTTGACATAAAAGTCGATCTATATTTGATTTTTTACGTTGCCTCAGCTGAAAAGTTAGTTGATTTTCCATGCATGTGGGTCAGATTCCCCCTCCCCTCAATTCGGTTTAACGGTTTTCGATTTTGAAATACGCAAATCAATAAGATTTTTTATCAATTTTTTTTATTTTGGTCCTCAATGGTTAAGATAATTCGATTTAACCAATAAGAAAATGCTTATAAAACCAAATAAAATGACTTCTGCAACAATTTTACAAGACAATACAATAATGTAACTTTACAAATGCTAATAAAAAAATAGTGATAACTAACATGAAAAGACTATACAAGTGTAAAGAAAAATTAAGAGTAATAGGGTTTTTACTTTAGGTTTTGACGTTTTGTATAATGTGAAGTTGTGAGCTTAAAGTCATTGTGAAGTGTAAATTGAAGGCTAAAGGGTAAAGACAGTAACTAGTAACGTATTGAGATTAATATTTAATATTTCTGTACGGGTAAAGTGACAAATTACTACAGTCTTAATAGGTTATCAGTTTACCCAATAAACCAAGATTCTAAAATCGAACTGGTAACCCAATAATTTTTCTTGACAAAATCATTTAAAACCATTAAGCTAATAACTATAAACCAATAACACTTTTTTCAATCCAATTTATCGATCGATTCGATTTTTACACCCCTCATCTCATTTGTGTCTCACAACTTCTTCTCCTTTCAGTTTTATTTTGTGGGAAATTAACTTTTGAAAAAGTTAATTGTTTCATTTATAATATTGTATTCAATAAAATATATAGAGATGAAAAGCTTTCGTCTTTGGAAAGAAAAAGAAATTTGAAAATTGAAATTTATTTGATCATAAATAAAAATTGAACTTGTTTCTTAATGGTAAGTGAACTTGTTGGACTTAGGTGCTATCAGAAAAATGTTATATACTTAATTTTGTTCAAATTTTGTTATTGTTCTTTCTATTTTAACTTATTTGTCTTATTTTTCTTTTTAATTTATCGTACACTCAAAGATTACGTTTAAGATACTATAAATCATTATAATTAATAAGTTAAAATATTTTATTATAAATTTTAAAATTATGTTAAATACACTATAAGTCACAATAATTAACAACTTAAAATATTTTTACTATCTAATAAGAGGCCACAAACACACAACTATTAAACATACATTTAACAACTTAATTAAAATATTTTATTATATATTTAGAATGACATTAATTGTACTACAAATCACAATAACAACTTAAAATATTTTTTGCAATTATATCGGTGCCGCGTGAATTTGAACAGATGGAACAACAAATATTATTGAAAGTTAGGTAAACGATACTATAAATCAAAATAATTAACAATTGAAAATACTTTAAAATCATATAAGAAATTTGGTTGACTCTCCTAATTTCATAAGTGTCACATAAATTTGAACAGAAGAAATAACATATATTATTCAAAATGACGTTTAAAAAAATATAAATCACAACAAATTAACAATTTAATATCTTTTTCTTAAAAACGCGTATGAAAAATTTAGTTAACTCTCAAAATTCCATTTGTGACACATAAATTAAGACAGAAAAATAACATATATTGGGCTCACGCAACCAATAATGGAGAAACAAAAAGTAAAATTAAACCAAAAAAAGCAAAGGGAGAATAACTGCGACCAAGAATGGAGAAACAAAAAATAAAATTAAACCCAAAAAACAAAAGGAGAATAATAACCAAAAAATAAATACGGTGAGTGTGGATCGAACACGCGACCTTCAGATCTTCAGTCTGACGCTCTCCCAACTGAGCTATCCCCGCAAACTGCACCAGCCGGGGATCAAACCTTGGTCTGTACCGTGGCAAGGTACTATTCTACCACTAGACTATTGGTGCTAGATATTATATAAATATAACTTTTATTATTTAATTAAATTTCTATCTGTTTTATTTTATTTTGTTAATTTGACATGTATATATGTCCTTTATTTTAATTTCTTTTTGGATTCTCTACTTCTTTGCAGGGTAATCAATAAATATAACTTTTTCTTTTAGGGTTGTTTACCTTTTCTAGGCATGAAGGTAAGGCCTGCTTACACTCTACCGTCTACGTACTTTATTTGTACAATTGCATTGAATATATTATTATCGTAATATCATTTTTATCAATTTTGTTCCATTGAAGAATAAAGGGCTGTCAATTTAATTGGGGCAATGACTAAAAGAAAAAAAATTGTTTGCATAAACAAGTTTAACCTTTTCTTGTAAAAAACCACATAATTATTTTGGCTATATTCATCTTTACTGAATTTCCTACAAATAACAATAACAGTTACTTCAAGAACTGTACATAGAACAGTATATATAATTCCCAAACTACCGCGATCCCAGACTAGTAACGTAAAAAGAATTGGTTGTTCTCGGCATCCCTTGAGCTTGGCCTTTGCCAGCTCTTGCCTTCTCGAGCCTTGCTCGTCGTGCAGCTTCCTGGATACGACGATCGTGCTCTTTAAGCATTTGATCCACTTTATTTGGTTGAACAAGTAGTGGACCTGAGAAATGGATTGTGTTTCCCTTGTGACCATGGGTATGGCCATGCTACATAGACCAAAAAAAAAGGGCTCGATGAGAATCCCATCATATTAGGAATTCCAGAACAAGAAAGCAAATGCGGAACCAAAATGTATCTATTGATAATAATCACAACGTAGGGGACCATCAAGGATGTGGCGGGGTGGATGGGATCCCTCAACCCTTAACAAGAGGTTCCGCGTTCAAACCCAGGAATGTAGATATTCCTGAGAAAGAATGTTTTCCCCTTAAATGGATTCTATGCAGTGCACATCTGAATTAGTCATGCCAGTTAGTTCCGAATACTAAATGGTTAAACCAAATAGGAAACAATCAAGGGTCAGCTATGTAAGCAAACATTTTTGGTACCATAGCGAGTAAGTTTATCTATACTTTGAGGCGTGAGTTTCAGTAGCTTCTTCTAAATCATCTTGTAAGTGAAATATGGCAAAAACAAATTGTCACAATAATCTATACACACTTAAAATTTGACAAGTTATGATGTTTATAATACGTACCAGATTTTGTTCTTTAATACTAGCCCTTCCATTGTCAAATTGACGAGAACTAGCATGGTTTTGCATCTGACGCTTCCAATCCTGCTTCCTTGAATGTTCGTCAAGCAAGCGTACTGGCCTTTCTACTTGACGGCCAGATTCTACCTGTGAAGCAACAAATCGATCTCGAGCATCACCAGTGACAACTGACCTAGATGCTACTAAAGTAGAAAACTTGGATAAGTCGGCTCTATTGGAACCAACAGAAATATCATGATCATATTTCTTCCCGGATTTTGCCCACCCAAATCCTGGTGCTAGAGGTCCTGAATGAGAAAATCTCTCTGAATGATTCTCCAAGTGATCTCCACCTTTTTCTTTGCTCGGTTGTAATGGTTTATGTTGATCAATTGGAAAACCGCAAGGAGCTTCTTTATAGGGATAGAAGTGCTCAGATCGGCTCTTGGGATTTGAACTGCTCTGCCTCCTCTGTTACAAGGTACGAGTATTAATTGAAACCAAACAGTGTCTGGATCATATAATTGATAACTTCAGTACGGGTAAAAGCATTTGCAGACAAATATGGCTATCGGTGCATCTTTATCAAGAAAAGGCTAAAGCTTTACATCAACAAAGTGGATCTTTACACATTCCATTTTCCACATCATCAATTACTATGCCTCAAATCTACCGTAATAGGTGTCGACTATATGAATTCTCAATATCCATTCGCTCCACAATACATTTTTGGGGAAAATGTAAGTTCGGCTTGAAGGTGGAAGAACTTCCCAATTCATGGCAGAATCCTAACCATCTAACTAACCTCTTAAATTAGAACAGGAAAAATTGAATAATCGTGATTATCCGGTTTCATTTGGTCTTTAGGATCTGACATCATGTAAACATGCATCAACAGGGATACTAAAACAATCAGGCCCCACATAAGTACCTGCATTGACCTCGCCAACTCGGCATTAGCATCAGGTGCTGGAACTGCTCGAGGTTCTTTTGATCCTCTCATATGCCCTTCATCAAATTGGTTCTTCACTCCTGCAGCTCCTTGTCTGCTGAAACAATTCAGGCAACTATTATCACATATCCTCCAGCACTTAATATGGAAAATCTTGTTACACACAAATGAAACAAAATACAACTGTTGCACACTTCTACACATTATTAAAACGACGAAGAAGCTTCCCAATATAATTGAAAAACATAAGCTCACATCACGAGAAAGACCAAAGTTATGCAAAAACAAAGAAAGTTCTAGTTCCTCGGTGCAAGCAAAGCTAGAAAAGCAACAAACGATGTGCCACTGGAAAACACAACTGTTGCACACTTCTACACATTTTTAAAAACGACAAAGAAGCTTCTCGATATATAACTGAAAACCATTAGCTCACATTACGAGAAAGACTAAAGTAAAGCAAAACTAACAAAGTTCTAGTTCCTCACAGGAAATGTGGATATCTAGAAATTATTTACCTTCGAGCTTCTTCATCCCGCAGTTTTGCATCAATTTCCTTGCTGGGAGGGTACTTTGGCAAACTTGAAGGATCACAAGGCAGTGGCCTTGTGGTGAAGAACTGTATGGTTACAACTTTGTTAATCAGGAAAATGGTTGTGCAACTTTATTATACAAATAATAATGAGATTCACCTTGAAATAATGATATGACACTGAATGACTCGGACGGACAAAATGAGACAATTCTTCCAGAATATCACTTGGAATGAAACAATATACCTCCAACTACCCTGAACTATGTTACTACTACTTATTCAAATTTCAAAATTTCGACATAAACTCATGAAGTACTCCATGCATCCCATTGTGTCACATTTTTCTTTTTAGTCTGTCCCAAAAAGATCTAATATTTTCTGTTTCCAAAATAATTCAATGATAGCATCCGTATTTGTTTATAAATACACACAGATCTGTTCGAGATATCACCAAGTGCAAACTTATCAGATACAATTTCAGAAGCAACTATCTAATTTTATCTTGTGCTAAATAGAACAGAGATCAAATAATCGCAAAGATACTCCTAGAAACAAATTGGCTCCAATTCTTCTCTTTGATGTTTGTAACTATTAGGACTCAAACCTGCAGGTCGTTCGACTATAAGCATGCAGGATTCAGCCTTCAGTTTTGTTTGACCATCTTTTACGAACTAAACTACAAAGCATCAAACTAAGATTGATGGCAGAAACACAGGGACAAGGAAACGCCAAACTTACCTCACTCTCCAGAGCACCGACAGCTGTTCCCCTAAGTTCAGGATCTATAGAAAGTAATGTGTCCATCAACCTCACAGCAGATAGAGGAAAATCCTTAAATGTTTCCCCAAGACGCCGTCTGTAAGGATGTAACGGTTTAAATGCTGTTGAATGATGTAATTTTTCTTTTTTCCAATAATTCTCAGATGGTGAACCACAAAGCTTAAAAATCTTATGCAGCTGCTCCACCTACAAGGAGAAAAAGGTTCACATATCTAAGATGTAAAAATTAAAGTCTTACACAGAAGAAACACACAGGTAAACTTAATCAGGTATAATGTCACTTAAAAAGAATAGAGAGAAATTTTCAGCTGATGAACACGAGGATTTGAGCACCAAAAAGTAAAAAGTACGTCATGAAATTAAGGTTAATGCACAAATAGTTAAATGTCTAAGTTGCAGCTTCAAAAGCTCTCTCCAAGCCTCACTTTCAGTCACCAAAACACAAGAAAATTAATACCCCGGACATCTTTACAATGAAGGACAACCTTAAAGGAGGCGAACACAATAATAAACCAACAGCACCTTTTTGGAAAAATCAACATAAAACAGAGAAGAGAATACAAAATGAAATAGGAAATAGGAAATAATGAAGATGATAAGGTCATGGAGGCAGTCAACTGGATGTGCTGATAATTGACTGTAAGATGCAATCCAATCATATTGGCGCCAATGTAATAGTAGGTTTTGAGTTGTTTTGTACAGTATTATTTTAAAAAGTGGTGCCCGGTTCAGAATTACAACCTTTACATTTTTTTTACTTTGTTTTATTCTTTTTTAAAACCTTGCTGTTCGGACTAGCTTTCGTGCACCTCGACTAATTTCACAGGGCACCTGCCACCTCCCACCAATAACAGGTACCAGGTAACTCTGTCCACCAAAGCTAGGACAGATGGTAAGAAATCACCTTGTGTTTTTGTCTCTGCTGGGATTTGAAAGTGAGACCTCATGGTTCTCAACCCACTTCATTGACCACTACTCCACTAGGTCACACCCTTAGGTGCAAATTACAACCTTTACATTTTCCTTACCCCCAAAACGGATTTATTTCGTAAATAGAACAAACTTTTCTCTTTCACTCCTTCGCTCCAGTATTTGATAGTAAAACAAGAAACAACTATTATTAGAGCGTAAGAACAAGTTAGCGACTCAAGCACTCAGCAAAGGTTAATATAAACCTTTAATCTAATTGGAAAATCACAAGTTCACCAGTCATGTTAAACAAACCGAGTGTGCTCTAAAATTTAGTTCTGAGATTGGCTCCTGCTTGTGAACTCCACCTTCTTCATTTTTAAATCCTAGATGATTATTTACTTCTCAAATTGTAGTAACATCTCCAAAATGGAGGGGGAAAAAATAATATTAGCAATGAGTATCATGGACAAGTTATTAAAAAAAAGTATATTGACAATCTGTTTTATACCTCTGTTCTTCCAGGCATAATGGG
This sequence comes from Solanum tuberosum, assembly GCF_000226075.1. NCBI lineage: Eukaryota > Viridiplantae > Streptophyta > Magnoliopsida > Solanales > Solanaceae > Solanum > Solanum tuberosum. The sequence continues at coordinate 19,797 of NW_006239170.1, forward strand.
CTTGCCAGCATATAATTCTCCAAGTATGCAGCCAGTACTCCACAAATCTACAGCGACTCCATAGTGACTTGCTCCAAGTAAGAGCTCGGGTGGTCGATACCAAAGAGTCACAACACGGCTTGTCAAAGGAACACTTTGGTGCGGATCGAAAAAGGTTGCTAAGCCAAAATCTGCAATCTTCAAGATCCCGTTATTGTCAATCAAAAGATTTGAACCTTTAATGTCCCGATGCAAAACACCCCGACTATGGCAATGATCAAGTCCACTAAGAAGTTGATGCATATAGCATTTCATCTATGAAAGACAAGAAGAAAAAAAAAGTCAGAAATAAGCTACCTAAATTGATTGAAAAGCTGAGATGGCTAATTCATTCGTATAAAACTACAAAATAAAGCATAATGAAGGATCCCAAGAAAAGCACCTGTGGTTCGGTAAATTTGTTATCAGGAAGAGATGCCAGTCCAGTGAGATCATGTTCCATGTACTCAAAAACAAGGTACAAACTGCAAGATGATCTTGATGCAACCAAGCCTTCCAATTTGATAATATTTGGATGATCAAGCTTACGCAAAATGACTATCTCCCTTGCCATAAATTTGACACTTTCAATATCCATATTATCAAACCGCACTCTTTTGAGTGCAACAAGTTTATTGTTAATTAGGTCACGAGCCTTGTATACACTACTATAAGTCCCTTGGCCAATCTGCAGAAACAAGAATCTATCAGACAATAACCAAAAAACCTTAACTCACAACTTTTGAACATATTGGCAAAGAAAACCAACTTAACTAACAACTTTTGAACACATTGGACAAGAAAACTAACACCCCTTAAAGGAAATAGAAAAGGGAGGAAAATATTGCCACAGGAATCACAAATAAATATGATATATTTTACACTAATTTCTAAATCAAAACATTATAGTTAGGGGTAAGGTCAGTGGACACGCTACCCCACCCAGACCCACCCGTGGGATTATACTGGATTTGTTGTTGTTGTTGTTGCATATAACTTTTGCAACTTTCAAAAATTCGCAAGTGCATATAGTACTTTTGTGTGTATGAGTTAAAGAGCATAGGAAAGTTGAACTACATATTTCATTTGGTATAACCTTCTTTAATAGATCAAATTTTAAACATTCAATTAAATGTTTTCTCTATCAAACTAAATTACTTGAACATTTTTCCACTGTCACTAGTATAATACAAAGTCAATTAAAATTTTAAATTGCGACCCAATCAAACACCATGGGGGAATATTATTAGCTTAGTTGGTTGATAGTTGACTACTCGAACCTTCACCTTGTTGGTGAGGGTTTCATTCTCTACCTTGTAATCCCCTTCCCCAGTTCCCCTTCTCCTACCCCCAATTTTTTAAAAAAAAATTAAAACAAAATCAAACACCACCATATAAAATGGAATGGAGGTAGAATTAATTCCTATGATTATGAGCCTTATAATTTTGGCTAATCAAATACAATTTTGATTACTGTCCAATCTAAATTGACAAATTAATCACCCATAAGGAATGCCTACAGAATTGTACCTTGTCTAATCTCTCGAATGTATCGCCCTTGCGAGGAAGCCATCCATTAATAGCTTCACCAGCCACTGAAGCAAGCCAAGAAGGCCATCCAGCAGCAATCAGCTCCCCTTCCAAGGCTTTTGGGACGACTCCGTTTCCAGGACAACCATTCACAATGAGTCCAAGCTTTTCCTTTATCTGCTCATAATGATCATCCCTGACCTTTCTTGATCCATTAGACTTCCTATCTACCAAACCAAGCTTCACATCACCATTTTCCAACTTGTCTTTCACCCTGAAACTTTCCTCTCTCTTTGTAGAAACAGCTCGTAGTGGGCGTGATACCACAGTTGCCCCTTTAGTAAATTCACTCCTCTTTTGTCTATCCCGCCTATTCTGCACGGGCTCGGAAGGTTTTCCACAAACACCACCCATAATCAATCAACGAAAACCCAACCGAAAACCTTCCCCTGCAGTTGCAAAACTACAAATCCCAGAAACCAGTCTTTGCAAAAATCAATCTTTTCCCCATAACCATGGAACCCCAAAGTCAAAACAACCCAATTCAGTAGAACAGCCACTCAAATACAATTCCAAATTTCCATTGCAAAATTCAACTGCATAAAGAACAACCAACAACCCATAAACACTTGATGCAGTAACTACAACTCCAAAAGACTCCAACTTTTTGCACAAACTACAACTTCAGAAAAAGAACAACTATCAAGTATCAAACACCAAGAATCCAATTTCTATAAACCCTTTGATTCACTAACTACACAACCAAAAAGACTCCAACTTTATGCCAGAAAAAGAACTATAAATCCAATTTCTATAAACCCTTTGATTCACTAACTACACCACCAAAAGACTCCACCTTTTTACCATAAAAACAACAATCAAATACCAAGAATCCAAACCCCACAACAAATCCTTGACACATCAACAAACAAAACCAAAAAAGATTCCAACTTTACACACAATTCAATCAATAAACCCCAATTTTCACCACAATTCAATTATGACAAATCAAGATTCCACAAAACCTATCAAACCCCAAAACCCCTCAACAGCAAATTTAGACGGCTTGATCTCAAAAAATTCTGTGTGCAGGTGCTGAGAAAACCAAAAAACATGGTCATTGCATTTTAAAAAGAAATTTAAAAAGCTGCTAGGCTGCAAGTTGACTATTCAACACGCTTATAATGGGAGAAAATCAGCAGAAGATAAGAATAAAAACAACAGAATTTTGAACTATATAAAATGAAGAAAAAAATAATCAAATAAACAGATAAGTGGAGAAGAAGGGGCCGGCAAAAACACACAACTTTTCTCTTACTGTAACTGTTACACTTTTTTTTTTCACGGTCAAAGACTCATTTTCTTTTTTGGAGTACGGAAGGCTTAACTAAAAACATTAGTCGGTTGTACTAATTTATGTGATATCGTTTGAATTTTAATTTTTTTTAAATAACTTTTTTGTATTTAAAAATTATAAAAAAATATTATAATTTATAATAATTGACAATTTAAAAATATGATTAAAAAAATAGAGTTATTTGAATTTTGAAATTTAAAAGGTGTTACATAAATTGAGATAGAAAAAGTAATATCTTACTATAGAGTAATACATTTGCAATTGGAGCCAAACACAACTTATACATTGTTGTGTTTTGTACCTAAGAGAAGAAAGGTAAAAAAACATTAAATTTGATTAAAGTGGAAAAATAGTCAAATGGTCCAAAAATGGAGAAGGAAATAAAAATTAAACTTTTTTTTCCTTAAAAAATATGGAATAAAGAAGGAAGAAAAATAAAATTGAACAATAGAATCGAGCTTACACTTTAATTTTGTAGATAAAACTTTCACCGATATAACTAGACTATATATATAAATATCTTTTTTTTTGTACCGAACATATTCTTAGAGGTCATTTGGTAGAATGTATTAGAAAATCTAATACATGAATTAATCATGATGTTATTTTAATCTTTTATTTGGTAGAATTTTCAATCTAATATAATTTCCTTCGTACCAAACACATCTTATGTATAATAATTATAATACATGTTATACATCCTATTCGACATAGAAAATTATGATATTAGCCATATAAGGGCTACTAATACATGGATAAGTATAGTTAGAAAAAGATGTCCTTATAATTAATACACCAAATTAAGTAATAAATAAAAATGAATTTTAATATTACTAAAATATTTTATTCAATACTATTCTTATATACTCTATCTACTGACTCTTTAAAGGTACGATAATTTTTAGACCTCAAAATATATATTTAGATTGGTCTCACTCAAGCTAGTTGGTTTTTTTTATATCATTCTTTGTATGGAAGACTTTGTTCATTATTTTTGTTTTGGTTAAAAGTTGTATTAAAGACTTGGTCTCACTCTTGTAGGGTTTTCTTGATGACATTCTAGACACAATTAATTAGGTAGTGATTGAAAAGAAGCTTCTTTGACTTCTGATATATGAGATTTATTTTTTCTTTTTAGAATGGGCCACTTATAGAAGGATATAAAATGATTAAATGATATTTATTTATGAATCATTGAATAATAGCTTAAGTTTGAGACGTGTATTTTCTATAGCCAAATTCAAAGAAAACAGGCTGTCCATGAAAAAATGGCTTAGTGATTAAAAAATGTCACTACTTAAATCGGAGAAGTAGAAAAGATGATACATATCTAATAAGATTTGAATTCAAGATCTCTGAATAACTTTAGTTTTAAGAAAAAGAGTATTTATCACTTCATCACAACTATTGTTGATAGTTTTTTTCCTTTTTTTCCCCTTATGAATTGTATATATTATATATTTGTTGGTTAATTTTGTTAAGAGATTAGTTGGATGACTATATAGGTTATATCTTAAAAATTTTGTAAAAAAACTAAATTTATCTTTGAAAATTCATTGGGATTTTTCCTTTGACGCAAAATATTAATTTTAATAAACAATAATATATTTAAAGAATATTTATTACTAATTAATATTGATACGTGAACATAGCTTGTTTGATTAAAGAATAAATAACAGTCAAGTATGGTTGTTTGATCACATTCATTCTCTTAGCCAATAATTAATAGAATAAATAGTAGTCCAAATGATCATTTAAATTATTAATTAAATATTAAGTTGTTTCAAATCTGGCACCTTGTACAAAATCAGTTTAATAACAATACTTAAGTACATAATTAATTAAGTCGATCTGATCTTATTGATTTTAATTAAGGATTCCAACTCCTAACAAGATTCTTTGACTTTTGTGTTTTATTGGGGAAATTCTAATTTATTTATTTATTAGATGGACTATTTTAAATAAATTAATATAAGAGGAGAATATCCACTAATCATATTTATGCATGAACAGCAGCTTGTTGCATTAAAAAATTATAATTAAAATCTTTTAGCTAGTAATTATTATACTAATCCCCCGTCGAAAGTGATTAATTAATTAAAAAAAGAGTATGAATAAGTCATTTGAGAGTTAGATTTTTTTCGATAGAAAAACAAGTTTTATAAATGATATGTAATTGTTGGCTCCCCATCAACCTAATACTCCACCCTCCACCCCACCCCATTGCTCAAACCTCTTGCCGTCTAAAATATTATCTCAAAAAAATTTAATTATAATTTTTAGATAAATATTTTATAGAATTTGAACAAATGATTTATAAATAGAAATAAGTAGGAAAATCATTTATTTTTTATAATACCATACACACCCTTAAAGAAGAGAATTTTATAGAATCTTACGAACAGAATCACTTTTGATTAACCAACCTTCAGAGTTCAAAATCAATATAGTATTGAACACTAAATGAAAAAAGTAAAAAGTTATTACCACTAAAATGTGGTTTTTTCGGTATGAATTTGAAATAGTTCAAAATGAATATTAGTATTAGACGCTAAATAAAAAATGAGTTTTTTTATTGCCTCTATAATGTGACCTTTTTCGATATGAATTTGGATTAGTTCAAAATCAATACTAATATAAGATGCGAAATGAAAAAAGGAAATTTTAATTACCACTAAAATGTGATTTAGTCAATCCTCAAACTTCAAAGTCAATAGTACTGATATTAGACGCTAAATTAAATTTTCTTTAAGATTTTGATTGATTATTCTTCTTGTATAGTAGAAGAAGATTGAATAATTAATGGTTGACTAATGAAAATAAGACAAAGGTGTCGCATTCAATTTTATTATTATTATTATTATTATTATTATTATTATATTTAAATTAATATAACAATAAAATCGATAAGAACAAAGAATGAAGGAGATAATTTCCAAAATATAGAGTCAAGTGGATGGACTTTTGACAAGAAACTCAATATTTATATCTAATTTTGGTAAATATAATATGGAGAAAAAAAATGCCGGCAGATTTTTGAAACTACCACTTAGAATCTAGACTAATCAAATACTCTTCTGTCCTTAATTACTTGTCCAAAAGGATAAAAATATTTTACCTATTATACCCTCAATTAATTTATTTGAAAAAGGTATAACTTCTTGAAAATTTTAAGTTCTTAATACATCCATTTCATAATTAATAAGGGTAAAATGATAATTCACCATGTCATCATTATTTTCTTAATAAGGTGTGTTAATTCAAAAGTTGATAAGTAATTAGGGATAGAGGGAGTATAAAAGGACTATTGATTTAGTTTTAAAAAAAATAAAAGATAAAAAATTACAATCGATATAACCTCTGTCATAACATCCGCCCTTCAGGTAAGAACTTTGTGCATACTAGATAAACCCCTCACTCCACAATGTAATAGCATGCAAATCACACAGAAAATATAAACCGCACAGACAGATTCGACACAAAGGAATTGAGGGGAATTGATTTTCCGAGTCATCGATATGGTCACCCGGGTTCGACTATTGATTTAGGTTTATTAAACGATATCTTTTATATGGGGAAAAGTATAGTTAAATAAAAGGTTACATCATATGAGTGAATGACTTGGTCTTGTATATTTGCTAAATAAATATTTATATTAGCAAATATTACTTTCATTGCACATAATTATTGATAAAAACTTGCTTTCTTAATTATTTGTTCAATTAAAGCAACCTTTCTTGCTGCATTAGTATGCTTAATTAGGTATTGCTCCCTTTAAAAACACTACATAATGTATCTTTGAATTGACTTTTCTTATAACGGATTAGATAAGATAATACGTTTTAAATGGATACGTAACGGATCGAAGGTAGAATTCAAAATATAAAGAACTATTTAATCCATGAAAATAGTGCCGAAGTCAGAAATTTTGTTAAGATATGCATGAAATAAAATGTAAATAATTCGCATAGCAGATTAATAATATAGTATTTTAATTGATGTATTCTTCGATTATTTTTCAAAAGCCTATATTACTTCTAGACTAATGTTAGGAAATTGCCCAAGTGTGAAAAAATGGTAAAATCTACCTAAAATGAACAATGTCCTAAGAAAAAATAAATAAATAATTGGCTATATTATTGGTTAAAAATTATTATTGCATCTCAAGTTGCTTGATGAATTGAATTCAAATGATTAGGAACATATAAGTTAAGTTTAAAGTCTCTTATTATGGTTTGACTTTAAGGTACCTATTCTATCGAGTCATTTCTAATATGTCATTAATGAAAAAAGGAATGATTATCCCCTATATTTCTAAGGGGTCGTTTGGTTAGGAACAAATTAATTCAGGATTAATTATCTTGGGATTAGTTATCTTGATATAATTTATTCTACCATGTATATGGGGATAACTTATTCCATCACTATGGTATAAATGATGGAATAAGTTATCTCAAACATGACAACCAAACAAGACAATAAAATTTTATTCTAGGACTATTTTATTATTTCAAGACTATTTATTCTTATCTCTAACACCAAACGATCCTTAAATGACGAGTATAATCATATAAGAAGAAAATGAACATTGATGAGTGTACAAAAAGAATTAGAACGACATTCATCATCGTCGATAGACATCTAAAGTTAACATGATTTTTTTTTAAGTTTCTTTAATTAAGATTTATATCAGTCTAAAAATACAAAAGTTACGTTAGAGAATTCCACCAAGAAGTGTGGACACAAATAAAGAATCGTGAGATGATGAGGAGTTATGATTTGAGGATTTGTAATGCCAAAAAAGAATGATTTAGATAAAAACGAAAGTGTGTATTTTGTATGTCGGAGAATATTTTTAAACTTTTTTATGTTTAATTGGTTAAAATATTATTTTTTTTTCAAAAAACAAGAATAATGATTTACCTAATTACTAGAAATAGAGAAAAAAAAATTATACACGAGTCATACTACATTGACAATGTCTTTCTCATTATCCAACACACATCATCTTCACATTCGCTCCTATAACTTCCATCCCCACCACCCCCACAAGCACTCAAACTCCACCCCCCACAATATTTATCTATTAATTCATTTACATACCAAATTTTAAAAAAAGATCTTATGGCCAGAAAACAGGCCACCAAAGAGTCATTTATTGTCAAAAAAAATTAAATTCATGAAACAAAATTTCATATTTTAGTGTCAAAAATATTTGGTCGACACATTGTAAAGTCATATCAAAATCAACAAACTCCATATTTTCAGATAAAAGCATTTATTATAGTGTAACCTAAAGTCGTTTTACGCATTCAATTTTGTTGAGAGCATTAAAAGGTCTAATAGACCCATAGCAATATAACAACTTCAGATGTTAAACCAATGCAAGTATAAAGTGTTACATAAAAAAATTTGTTCACTTTTATTTATCTGTTATTTTCTTCGTTTCAAAAAGAGTGACCTGATTTGACTTGACACGGAGTTTAGAAAATAAAAAAGACATTTGAATCTTGTGGTCTTAAATTAAAATTATGTCAAATGTACTAAATTGCCCTTCAATCTTATGGCTTTAAACAGGTCACGTGGAAAATTGAAATTAAAATGTTACCAAAAAAAGAAAGAGATCATTCTTTTTGAAACACACTAAAAAGGAAAGGAGGTCATTCTTTTTTAAACGGAGAAAGTATTTAAAGTTAGGCTTAAATTACTCTTATTTACACTTATAATTCTTGATAGTTGATATTTCTTAGGAGCCTTGTTAGCGAACCATCATTATTGCCTAAGTTGTCGAGTCCGATCAAAGCAAGCAAGAGATAGAGGAATTCTCGCTCATAGATATGAATTGAAAAAGTAAGCCCAAATTCTTTTTAATTAGGATAAATTACATATATACACATCTTTTATTTTCTTATTTTCCATTATTCCCTACATTTTTAAAATATTACATAAATCCCTTATTTCTCCCAGTTTTTCAATTTTTCGGATACATAAACATCTCCACCCAAAATCAAGTTTACTCATTCCTTTTTTAACTCCTTTAATCTCTCCCTAATTTCACTCCACATGCTTATTAGTTATAATTTTCATATCAATTTAATTTTGAAAAGGATTCTCTCTCCCGTCAATCAAATTCAAGCTACTCAATATGTATATTTCTCTTCTCTGCCGCATCAAGCTCAATGACAAAATTTTATTCTTTAACGTGTTCTCTCATCTCTAATGAATAGTTTCTCATGATTCTTACTGAAAAATGGATCATGAGATCTATTATTAAGCAATATGCAAACAATGCATATATATTATTTATGTGTCTTCTTTTAGTTTGGAATTTTCATTCTCTTTTAGGATTTTGGTGATAAGGTGGTTTCAAAAATAGTGTTTATGCATATCCGTATTACCGTTCATTGTTTTTTCTTCTAATTTTAAAAAAATATATTTTATCTCATGATACATAAGAGATGATGCTCCTTCTTTTAGTAGTGAGAGTACCCAGCTAACCTTACCTAATATTGATTACCCAATTAGTTGAGGAAAGATTCATTTTTGACTTCAAAATCGATTGTGGAAAAACGCCTAAACAAAAGGGGAGAAGGTGGAGTTGTTGGTGGCTCCGGTAAGGGCTTTAGGTCAAGATATATGGGTGACGCCGTTGTTGAAAGTGGAAAAAAATTGTGGGAATTGATACAAAGAAAAGGAGAAAGTGTAGAATGATTTCTTTATCTTTTTTTTTTTTGCTTTCAGCAGATTAGATTATTGATTTTTTTTCAATTTTTTTTGTTCATCTTTTTTTGATACATATGGGTTCAAATTTTTAATGTATCTAGTTATTTTTGTTTCTTAAATTAATGTATGATGTCTTCGTTTTAACAATATGATACATTGCAATTTCATCATGCACCTGTTTAAATATTAGTTTTGATACATAACTTTAATTTATTGAAATGCAAATTAGCTATATCTTGTTCATAGTTATGTACTTGGTACATAATTATTACAAATTTTATTATCTTCTACTATCAGATACGCTCAAACTTATTCAACTAGAAGGTCATATATATGTAGACATTATCAAATATCATTGTTGATACATAAACACTAATATTCTTATAACAATATTCATTTGTATCAACTCACCACTATGTTATGTATCACACAAAAAAAATGTTATTGGGAATAATAGCATGTATAATATATCTTTTATAAAACACACTATTTTCAAACAAAATAAGATAATAGTAATGTATCATGCACTAACTTTTTAGACATGATACATAAATTTTAATTTATACTAAATATATTCGATACATAGCTATCGTTTTCGACTTTTTTGAATCTGTTACGATTTGGGAGAGATTTGAGAGAAGAAAATTTGAAATTTGAATTGTTTGAAGTTGTTACGATTTGAGAGAGATTGACATCAAATTGATTTGTGTGATTTGGGAAACTGACAATTAACTTTACGTTTAATTTCCTTTTTAATCTAAAATGTCAAGTTATCTAATGTATCAACTGTTATGTATCCGGATGAATGTGATGTATTCGGATGACATAAATTTGAAAAGATTTTTGCAAATTGTAAAAAGGTAAGGACAAGATGTGATTTGCTTCGAAATTCCTAAAAACATGTATCAAATTCATAACATAATGAATCAGATACATAATATTGCTTTCTTTTTACTGTGATATATTCATAACTGCACTTTATTACAGTAAACACAACTTTTCACAATCATGTTGTTTCAGATACATTATTTTCAAAAACAAAACCATACATTATATAAATAGTGTATCTAAAACATAACATGTTGTATCAGATTCACAAAATTTTATATTTTAACAATGTGAACAAATTATTATCAATCAGAACTGTACACAAAGTTGAACAAAATTTCATTTTGAATAGTAACATTTCAATTTATTGTATCAAAAGTTCATAAGCTAACAATATGTTGTAGTGTAGATTATTGTATCAATGGAAAACCTATAAATTGAAAATTATCAAACTGGAACATCAATGCATTCTTAAAAAGTTTGTTTCAACCATCTTTGGGAAATATAAGTTCGTTTATTGTGACCTTCTTGTCCACAACACTTTGTCTGTATTGTTAGTTTTTCATCTGATTTTTTTTCCTTTGATTCCTTAATTGTCCAGGCATCCTTTTGTATCGAGGTGGCGACACAATTTCTTTCAAAATAAATTCTAAAACTAACCAATCTTTCTTATCCGGCATTGGAACCATGAAACTTCATGTGTTTGCTAATGCATCTGGTTTGTAGTAATCAAAGCAGTAGGGATATAAATCGATAACATTCTTGCTCTTTCAAATAGCAATTGTGTACGCACAAGGTATCTCGTCAAGTTGAAATATCCCAGAATTACATATTTTTTTCTCAAGACAAACAATGTAATTCATCTACCTTCATACACTGAATTTTTTTTCCCAAAAGATGCAATAACCTGCAAACATTTAAAAGTTAGCGATAAATTACATGATAATTCACTACAAAGCAGCTAATGTCTCATGTATCATTCAAAAATATAGTACAGTGAGCCGCAAAAAAAAAAAAGATACATTAATCACTAATTTTAATATAGAATTAATGCAATAAGTATCTAATACATCTTCTTGTACACACTTTACTACATGTATTATATACACATAAACAAATTGATACAATAAATATGACAATAGACAGTAAGAAGTTCTTTAAGAGAGAAGAATCAATTAATACATGTTGTTGAGATCTGAATATAATAGCCTATAACATGTTATTTACTTATTTCTTAATTAAAATCAAAATTGTTACGCATTCTTCATTGAAAAGATGCATATAACATTGAAAAGTCGCAATCGCAAATTTGTCAATGGAGTATGAAGGAACTGCAAAGAGATACAACTCTCACAATGATTAGCACTTAGTATCCACTCAATCAAAAAAACTTTTGAATTAACTGATGTCTTCAGTTGCTCCAAAATAAATCTGTGGCAAAGAAAATTTGAACTATGTTACCTGACAAACGTAATATCAATTTTTTCACTAGTAGCAATTTCTAGGGTGGAATCGGAAAGACCCTTACTACCACTTTTTGCACTCTCAGGCGAAGGTCGATCAGAATCATTGTTCGACTCTCTGTCAAATTCTTTGACAGGAGAGTTGCTTCATAATTTGAATGGTTTTTCAATGAAAAGGGAAAAGAAATTTGAATTTTGAATTTTTTGGTTCCTTTACGCTATATGACTGAATTGTTGATAGTAGTCTGGAATGGAATAACACAATTTATGGAATCTTAATTTGAAGTTTTTTTTTTTCTTAATTAGCGCAACAGATGGATATTATGGCATCTTAATTTGATTTTCAATTTTATTTTTCCTTAATAAGCACCACGAATATATAATGTATCAACAGTAATGTATTCGGATCCTTAGTTATGTATCCGGAATGTCTAAAAAATATGGAATTTATGTAATTAGAAAAATAGTAGGGATAGAAGGTAATTTCACTCTTACACTACGGAATTCTTAAAATTCATACTTTTAATTAGGCTCTAAGGTGATTACTGATCGATGAAAACAGGCCAATTGGATCTATGTATGAAGGGGGGAAATACTATAATTTATATCAGAGAATAAATTGTATAATTCTTATTACCTCTATGTTTTTTATATTAATATGAAATCGTATTAAAGTTTAGCTTGAATGATTTTTATTCATTTTTTCAGTGATTACTAATTGTTGATTCATTTTTTTATTGAATCAACGTCTATATATTAAATTTCTCTTCCTCTCAGATTAATAGAGTAAGGCATTTCTTCCTGTGACCGCCTTTTCTACCAAAAAGCTAACCCAACAAAATCCGTTGACACAGTGCATCCATATATCAAAAAGAACGATATAATTTGTATGAACATTCCGCCTCATATAAAATTGATTTTTTTTATCAAAGTGTTAAAATCTTATAACATTTCCAATATAAATTAAGAGAAATAATACAACATTTTAACACTACTAATAAAAATAATTCATTTTTATATCACAAAAATATTAATACTATTTATTGTGTTTTAAGAAGTGTGTCAAATCAACATGAACATTATTGAATAGAGGAAGTACTAAGAATTTCAATTTAGACAAATTATTACTCTTCTATAATTAATTATGTATCCATTTTTGAATTAACACTTGATAAGAATACAATAATTAACCTAATAAATTTACTATTTATAATCATAAATCAGATTATATCTATTTATCAACGGAAAATATGGAATGGTCCAACTAAATCCAGTAATGATGGGCCAAACGATCGAGTTGACATATGAACTTAAGAAGATGTGATTATTAAAATTTGAAATTGTGTTTTTGAGTATATTTGAATTCATATTCAATTCTTAAAGTTGATGTAAACTGTGACCAAATAAACTATCGAAAACAATCTCAAAAATATGAAAACCTCAACGACTCAATTGATTTATGCTTTAATCATTCAGTAAAACATGAATTCTTCGAAGGCAAAACCCAAAATTACAAATTCCGAAATAAATTTGATGTAAAATTTTTCAGATTTAAATAAAATGAAAAGAGATATGAAAATACTAATAATTTAAAACAAAAATGTGGGGAAAATGATTGTTGAAAATTTCCAGTAAAGAGATGAAACACAACTGCCCATCTTCCCCAAAAATTAATTTTGCAGAGAACACTTTCGTGCAAAGCGCATTAATAATAGCACAAAGCCGATACACACAATCCCTGCTTGCTTATTTTTAAAAACATAAACAAAATTGTTCATATAATGCAAGAAGAAAAATCAAATCCCAGAAAATTAAGCTAAGATTATTGCTGGTTTTTAACAGAGGCGAACTCACTGTGGGATTAAAAGGGAGAGGGTGAAGCGTCTTTATATAGGACGAATTAGGGTTTCAACAATGGTACAATATTACTAAATTACCCTTATAATTGGGCTTTACCCATTTAAACTCAAATTTGACCTAAAACTTGAAGGAATGCTTAATCTTAAATTGATTCACTAATCCATACATTGTCGAATATAGATATCCGGCCAGCTTTTCCACACCTTGATCTAATTTTTACTATTTTCTGAAATTCTATCAAATGTCAAAAGTTCCTCGAGGAGGTTATCTAAAGAAGATTCTTCTCATTATTACTGAAATCAATTGGACATGAAATTGTTATAATTTTCGAAATTCAACTTGTGATAATTCAATATAGGAAAAATTGTATAAAATACCAAACTATTAATTAAAATTAAATACTATAACCACAATTTCATTTAATTCTAATCTGTAGCAAACACTTTGTCATTCATCTCTCTCCACAAATTTCTCGCTCGCCAATCCCTCTCTCGCCTCTCCCACTTTATACAAACACAAATGTATAAATTATGTTTGTGTTTGTATAAAGCTAGAGAAAACTGTATATACTTTTCGTTCGCCTCTCTCCCTGGAGAATCTCGCTCGTCACTCTCCCAAATCTCCCTCACCACTCTCCCTCGCCTCTTTCACTTTATACAAACACAAATGTATAAAAATGTGTTTGTGTTTGTATAAAGCGAGAGAAAATTGTATATACAAATACATATATTTTCGTCGTATACACTTATAATTATATAAAGGGAAAAGGGTTTGATATACCCCTTAACTTTGTCATTTAGAGTTGATATACCCCTCGTTATGAAAATGGCTCATATATACCCCTACTTATATACAAATGGCTCACATATACCCTTTTCCTCTAACGGAAATGAAAAAAATTAATTTAAGGTTAATTTTTATTATTTAAAAATAAAAATAAAATAAAAATAAATATATATATATAATCCCATATGAGTATATTTAATCCTCCTCAAACATATATTTTTTTTTAACTTTTTTTTGTTTCAATGACTAATTTAGATTTATTATTTTGATGGTCAAATTTATTTATGTTTCACTAATATTCTTGTAAAACTTATTATAGATGACC